>NC_084889.1:21670760-21738260 GCF_958979055.1 Alnus glutinosa
AAGTTTTGGCTAACAAGATAAATTATTAGCCTTACGTATAGAATTTGCTATGGCTATTGACTTATGTGATGACTTTGGGTATTAGCCAAATGGATTGAGGATTTTGATAAAGATAAATAAATCTTGATTGAGAATTGCTAGACGATTTATATTGGCAAAGCTCTCAGTCTTAAAAAGATAAATGCTGACCTCATGATATCAGCCAATGATTAAAATTTGGTGATAAGTTTATACTTTTGGAAAGATGACCTTTTATAAAGAAAATATGTCTATAGCTATTGAAAGAAATGGAATCTCCTTAGGAGACATGCTTTGGATATTTGTTATTGAAGAATAATGAGTGTAGGTAAATCCACTTTGAAGTTTAATTGGATTAAAGTTGTCAATGATTTTTAATCGTAGTGGATAGAATAATTATGACAATGTGAAGAATAGGTCATAGCATAACCCCTATATTGAAGTTTAATTGATTGTACGAAAGTGAGAAATGCTACGTGATGAATTAAAGAGGTTATTCCTAAGATAGGCAATGAAAACAAGGTAATTGATTTATGATGTTTGGTATTATGCCTTATTGATTTTAGAATCATTGATTTATTGAATTGGATATTAAGTATACATCCAATTAATAGTTGATCTATGTTTAAGGTTGAACTATACAATGGAGCGTATGCATAATGTCTATAGAATGATTTGAAGATAAGTTTGAGGGACATTATTTTCTTACACCCTTTTGAGGAATAAAAGAACAAAGATTATTTACAGGACTTGATTTTAAACCCTACTTGATGATGGCATGGGTGTAAAGGATAGTTATGATTGCATTAAACCAAAGTATTGATGATATAAATGCAGATTTGAGTTCGAGGTCAATTTTTGAGATATATGATGCTCAACTATTTGGTGTCATATTAGGGGACCCAATATACCGAATCATATTTTGAGGTCAATTAGAAAAAAGAGAAATATCTCAGTTTCCCCACTAAGCTGCAATTAAGAATGATTGAGGTAAGTAATATATTGATTTGGAATTTTTGCTTAGTGCAAATTACTATGGATGATATGATTTACGTATTCGAGGTCTGAAGAATTAAGGGCTAATTCTTATTTGAGGAATAGAAATAGTTAGACCCAGATTTATGTTAAGGGATTTTCTAATGTTAAGAAACTCTGGATTAACTAAGGACAGTCTTTTAATCGAGATGTTGGACCTAGAATAAGATTCTCCCCTAGGATTGGGAGGTGGAATTTCAATAACGTAAGATGAAATTTTAACAATAGAAGATAAGATGAAATTCCAGTATATTACTTGAGGTATTTAAAGCTATAATGATCTGATCAAGTACTGTTAACATAGACGAACAAAGTAGATAAAGGTCTACGATAGGAGCAGACATTTACATTGAAGTAGTGAAATGGAAATGGAAATGATGTGTATGGTGAAGGTCAGATAGAAGATCATATAAGTTAAGGTGTTATGGTAAGATGATGGAAAGAAATACACATTGTTTTTCCTATGTCATTAGACTTAGGATATAGTAATCTAAAAATCTTCCCTTAATATAAACTTTGTGCGCTATTAGGTTTATGAATTTCGAAGACGAAATTCTGTTAAGGGGGGAGGGATGTAATACCCCGTATTTTAAGATATTGAATAAAATATCTTAAAATATGATTTAGGGCCTAATAATAGGAATTGCATACATATGAATATTAGTGGAATAAATATTCATGAAGATAGGTATAAATATTTAAGAGATTAAATATTTAGAATATATGTATAAGTGTATATGAGTTAACATGGATTAGAAATTAGACCAAGTCTAATTTGATCGATCGATTATAAAATCGATCAAGCGATTGTTTAATGTCTTAAAATCGATCATGCAATTAAGGAATCGAACCCGTATTAGAAGCCGAAATCGATCGAGCGATTTAGTTATATTCGTGCTGAAACATGTGAAAATTTGGCTAAGTATAATAGATCGATCGATTATTTTATAGTGTAAAAAGTAGATCGATCGACCTATTGTTCAAGTAGATCGATTGACATACTGTTGAAGTAGATCGATCGACTTTTCTGCAGAAACGGATTCATGCACCGAATCACCTGAGATTCGATATTTAATACCAAATCTCCCGAAATCTTCGTCCCAGCCATTGGATACGATCGTTTTGGGTTGATCTGGGCCGTCCATTTCACTATATAAGGAACCAAATCCCCTCCCTTGATCACATCTCATTTCTCTCAATTCTCCCCCAAAACTCTCTCAATTTCTCTCTCAATTTCTCTTGAATTTTGTCTCTCTCTTTCTCCCTCACTTGGTTTGGGTCCAACAGCAAGAAGAAGGGAAGATCAGAAGGTAATTCCTCTCTTTCAAGTTCTCTTTCTTTCTTTCTCTTCTTCTCTCTTCACTGTCTTATCTCTCGGTTCACCTGTAGAGAAAGGAAAGAAAAGAATAAGAAAGAAGGAGAAAAAGAAAGAAGAAGAAGAAAAAGAAGAAAAGAAAGAAAAGAAAAAGAAAAAGAAAATGATATTTAGTTTAAATAAAGCTTTGTTTTTAATATTGTTGATTTTATGAGTTTTAATCTAATGTTTTAATGTTGGTTTTCAAACAGGATTTTCAAAGTGGAGTGACTAAAATATAAAAATACGCCGTTATAATGCCCGAATTTAAAAGTCACTATTTTACAAAAGCGTCATTACGCTGCCCAAATATTTTAAAATATTTTTATGTATTCAATATATATTAATGTCGTTGTTCTGTCCAATTTTATAAAAATGATTATAACTATGACAATTAGTTATATTAATTGTTATGTCTAAAAAGAAATATTATGCTAATATGATTTTAAAAGTTAAAATGACAATTTTTATTAAAAATAGTTATTTTGAGTATTATTTATAAATGCTATTATAATGCCTGCATGAAATATGTGGCATTATAATTAATCCATTTTATATGCTGTTATAAGGTCCAAACGACATTATATTATTTAGAGATCAAAAGCGATAAAAATAATATCAATACCGTATACAATCCATTTTTATTAATATAAAAGGATTATTTTATTTGTGGATATAAAAAATAATGATAAGGTTATATTTTATATAACTATTATATTTTATGTATAGCCGTTGTGATGTCCAGATAAATAATGATTTCCTTATGAAATAAATAAATAAGTAGATTCACTTAGTATTATTTACTAGTCTATTAATGCATGGATATAATTATGCAGTTTATGTGGATAATCTTTGAAGCGTAAAACTGTAAGTATCTCTATACTTACTGAGGACGAAGCTGGTGGATTTTTCCTATAATATTATGTTTACTGCTTTATTTATTTGTTTGCGCATGTGGCTTTGCATGTTTTATTATTTTAATAATTTGTCTAATAACAAGCTGTTGGATCAAGATCCACAGTGAGTGCGTGAGGCTTCACAAGAGTTCCAAGGTTCTCAGTGAATGAGGAAATACCCGAAAATAGGATAATAAATACAAAAACTGGTGTACCAAAGTCACCAGGGAAACCAAGGTTTGCAGGAGCCAAGGCTCCCAAAGAATATAATTAAAAGTTAAAGTGAGGAAGCCAAAGCTTCAAATAAAAAATGCTAACCGTGCCAAGGCCAACAGAGGAGTGGAAAAAGGGGAAATACCTAAAACTCTGCATTTAAAACTGTCATAGCACTGCTTTATGGTTACATTTATATTCACTATATGACTATGATTAGCTACCATGAATTATATATTGCATATACATGTGATTATAAAGCCATTGCATTATGTTGCATTTATTAAATAAATCAGCATTCATATTATTATTGGAAACAGTGGACTCACTTAGGGTATTTTGTGTTTTTATATATATATGTATATTGGTGCAGGTTTTCTAGAAGAAGATTAGAGCTCAAAAGGTTTTAAAGCTAAGGACACATAGATTATATTTTGTTTGTAGTCTTCTGTGTTTATAACATTTTATGTTGAGAAGATTGCTAATAATTTTAATGTATTCTTTTGTTTCACTATTGACACTTGTTTCCTTGTATTTATTCTAAGTATTTTCTAATGGATGTCTAGAGGTATTTTAGTTAGAAGTTCTGATGTGTTATTTAATTCCAAGTCTGTTGGATATATTATATTCCGCTGCCAAATCTTAACTCTGATGATGTCGTAATGTCATGTGAAAATTTAAAATTTTCACTTACACCTTTTTGTAAAAGGCGGGGCGTTACAAATAGATGTTAGGTGAACGGGTTATGCGTAAAATGCCTTATCATTATTTCTTAATTAAAGTACTTCATGCTTTGTGTATACTTATTAGGACGTTTTATAGGGCATGCTAGGGAACACAAATCACTACACACCTTTCGTAGTCTAAATGCTTTTCTATTGTAGTGTAACTTTTATGTGGTAGTGATTGGTGTGTAACTAAGATGCCTATTATTACATCTTAACCGAAGTAATCTTTATGTCAATGTCTTCGTATGGTTGACACCCATCACGCGCTCATATCATACATGTTAGGAAGATCCATGTTAGACTTTAAGCTTTCCATTGGTATGCGGATTTGATGCGATCATTACCTTAAGATTTTCTTTCTCTAAGTCTCTTCATTTTTTGTTCTTAGCTTGCGTTAACTTAGTTTTTAAAATCAAAATAAAATATCTTTTTCAAGGTTAAATTGGATAACATCTTAAGTATTCCGTTACGCAAAACAACCCCCCAATCCTTGTGGTTCGATAATCCTTATTATAGTACAACTGATTCGTAATGTTGCGAGTGGTTCAATTATAAATTTTAAAATCCACATAGTCATTCAAAGCCGATTTAGTTTTCAAAACCAAAATCACTATTTTTAATCATCGGTGAGAATGCTACCAATTTTTAGCGCCATTGCTGGGGACAAATGGATAGAATGGCAATAGAAATAAGAGAAATGCGGACTCAACAGACAGTTATGGTGGACACACAAACAGCTATGATGAATGCCCAAATCAAAATGATGACTATGTTGTGAGAACTATTAGGACGTCATCTGTTGTGCAAATTGTGCAAATTATAATACTCGCAAGTGCACGAATCGTTTGCAATATAGCGTTTTGCAAGTGCGAGGTCGAATCCACAGGGAATTGTGTTGCGAAAATTAATCTCTATTCAAACTAATCCTATTTTAACCTAGTTCCAAATTTAGTGATTTTTAACAAAAGAAAACATAAACAAAAATAATGAAAATAAAGGGGTCTAGGGTTTTGGAATCCACACCCACCAAATCACAACAACATAGTCTCATGCTCATCACACATATTTCGAATTCTCTCATACAAATCTTAGGTATGCTCTACTTTGTTTCAAAAGTTGTTTAAATCATTCGATGAATCCATACTTGCACAAATCACAAAAGATATTTAGTTTTGACTAAATCATCAAATGTATCCATGGAATGAAACACAACGAATATCCAACATTTTGATAAATGAAAACCCAAGCCATCAATTTAATGAAACTATATCAAATTATCACTTGTATCCGGAAATCACAAGAGATATCCAACAATAATCTCAATAATTGAAGTAGAACAATGAGAAATCAAAACCCATAAACTCAAATAGCATAAACAAGCATGGAAACTCAGTTTCTCTTCAATGGTGAGGTTTCATCCTCAACCCTAGACGAAATTTCAGCTACACATAACTAAAGAAAGCATAAATAAACAACAAGAATGCATTAAAAATCAAAGAAACTTACAAAGAATTGAAGTTCTAGGTCAAAATCAACCCAAAAGCCCTAAACTACAGTGAGAACGGCGCCTAGGGCGCTCCCAAGCGGCCTCTCTCCCTCAAAAATGAGAAAAGAATGGTATTTATAGAGTTAGTTAGGGTTTCTGAAATTCCAGCTCCGCATAAATTCGATCGATCGATTTTATAATCGATCAATCGACTTCGGGCAATTTTCGATCGATCGACTTGAGATTCGATCGATCGACTTCCCAACAATTCTGAATTTCCAGCTTTTTATGTATTTTCACTTGAAAATTACTATTTTTCTCTTAATGTCCTGCAAAAACGCAAAAACACCAAAACTAACCAAAGCATCAGAAAATAATAAAGTTAAAGATTTAACTAATGTAAATTAAGGGGTCCAAATATACACTTTTTGGCACTCATCAAATACCCCCAAACTTACATTTTGCTAGTCCCTTAGCAAAACAAAATGAAAAACAAAATCAAAGCATGAAACATAAGTCCTCTTTCGTGGGAGATACGATTGCATTTAGTGTATGCAACAAGCCTTTTAAACCCCTAGGACTCCCTAGTGGGCGAGTGAAGTCTCGTGAGGGTTTGCCAGAAATGATACCTACAAACATTGATACACTATGTTGTTAATAAGAAAGAATTACACAAATCAAGGTTCATACGTCATTGGCATGCTTAAAATGACAAACCCCATCATCAACATCAACAGGGGATCCAACATCAAATCACTCATAAATGAAAAATTAAGACATCACATTTTCTCAAAAGTGTAGAGTGAAATTAACATGCAATCATGAGGTTTCATTTTAATCTCAAGATAAGTACCTCAAAAATCATTGGACTCCCTATCAAATGAAACAACCAAGGCAAGATATGCAAATTATTTTATTTTATATATATATTTTTGTTTTTTTTTTGTGTAGGTTGTGCAATGCTCGGCTCCCTTAAGCTTTCTAGTTGACCCATGTAACGAGTGTTGGGCCAGTGGCTCCCGAACCAGATGGTCTTAGGGCACTAGATGTAGAAACATCCCTAAGGGCTTAATTACTCAAGTCAAAAAGGCTACAAAGCCAAACTAACCATACAATTAACCAAATTGAAATTCTCACCTTTTGACGCGAACACTCAATGCTTAGTGAGGCAAGAGGCCTGGTTACTCAGTGAAAAACTCAAAATGATCTTTTTTTTTTCTTTTTATTTAAATATATTGCAAGCCAATGTTATTTATCAATAGGTCATCCAACAATTCTCAAAATACACAATTAAGCACAAATTCATACCCCACAAATTACATGCTAATGTGGTCGTGATAATTCAACTCAAACAAGTGAAGTCTCCCTAACCCAAAAATAAGTCAAAAGACTCAAATTCCTAATGACATGATGTGTTCAAAACTTTAAGCAAGCCAATGAAATGCAAACCACAGTTACGGTTTAACTCAAACTTGACAACAATTTTTTTTTTTTTTTTTTTTTTAGGAACAAAAAGACAACTAAAAATAACTAAACAAACAAACAGACAAAGTGTTTTTCCATACCCCCAAACTTGAATTACACATTGTCCTCAATGTGTAGTGTAGAAATACATTACCAAAAGTAAGGCAACATCAAGGTGTGAAAAAGGTCAAGGCGTCCCCCAAACTTAAACACCAAACACATGTCAACAAAACTAACAACAACATTTTCTCATAGAAACAAACATCAAAAGGTTAATTGCTGTCAGAAACAAAAATAAAATAACAAGAAATTAAATGAAAAATGAAAGAAATTAAATGTACAGAAAGTAAAAAGGGAAAAGAAAATTGACAGCGCCTTCCCCGATCATGTGGATGTCCAACCAATCCCTTCCACCCTTTCTTCTTTAGAATTTGATATCCCTTTGGTGGAATGTTTCGCCATCTCATGTAGCCCACTTGCTTGCTTCGAAGGATCTTCTTAGGACGATGGTTCCTAGATTTGCGCGGTTGTGTGCATAGATCCTTGACAGTTTTGGCATAAGATGGCTCTTTGAGACATTTAAGAATAGAAACTTGGAGCTCATGAAATGTCTCAAGAGGGATGGTGATGAAGGAATGAGCTTCAGTACTCATTTTCTTGTCGTTGGACGGCTTTGGATTAGACGGGGGCGCTGCTTGCTCTAGGTGCTCCTCTTTTTCTTCCTCTTGGTTGCTATCCACAATTTCCTCACTCTCAAATATGGTGATGGCGGGGACATGTTCATGATAAGAATTGCTGAAATCATCCTCATCAATCATGTAGTGCCCTGAAGCCATCTGCAAACTTTGAAACTCTTCTTCCTCTCTTCTTGTGACTTCAGCAACCAGATATTCAAACTGTCCTTCTATCCTGGCAATCGCCTGAGTGTTTTCCATAACAGCATTCTTCACGTCACTAATAGTTTGGCCTGTGAGCTCCATGAAGACCTTGAGAGTGTCTTCCAAAGTGGACTGTGAAGAAGAAGCTAGATAATTGTAGGATGAAGGATGGGAAGATTGGTTGTCGAACTGCGGATAATCATGATGATGCAATTCTTGAAATTGGGGAGCACAATTTCCCATGGCTTGAGCTTGCCACGAGAAATCAGGATGGTTGCTCCAGTCCGGGTTGTAAAAATTGGAATTTGAATCAAATCCCGGGCTGGAGAAATTGGTGTTCATTTGCTCATAAGAAAGATTGCAGAATTGTCCCCACGATGGACAATTACTAGCACTATGATAAGGATCAGAGCAATATGAACATGGTTCATGTGGGTAGTTGGTTGGAGTGGGTGTCCTACCACTAGGCGAAGCATATTGTACAAAAAAATCACTATAATTATCAAAATAAAAATTCATGCTTCACTTGTACCCTATAGCATGCAAATATCCCACAAAAGAAATGAACCAAGCGTTTGTTTGTTTGTTTTTTTTTTTTTTTTTTTTTTTTTTTTTTTTTTTAAGTTAAAATAAACTAACATAGAAAAATAAACAATAAAATAAGGTAAAACAGAAACAAAATATTAACAAAATAAACTAAAAACAAATTGATTTTTTTTTTTTTTTACTTAGCTGCTTCCAGTTTCCTGTTGACTTCGGACATTCGCTCGATCGAAATTAAGTTCGATCGATCGATTTTCGATCGAGCGAATGTTAACTCGATCGATCTATTTTCGATCGATCGACTTTTGATTAGATCGATCGATTATACAGGGCACTCAAAAAGTGCAGCAGCTGCAGAAACAGAACCGGAAACACAAACAATTTTCTATATATTTTTTTTTCTTTTTTTTTTTTAGAACATAAAACAGAAACAAAACATCAAATTTACAAAACAAAAATCTAACTAAACTGTAGAAAAATAAAATCAATTCAAACAAAAATCAATTTCCATAAACAAAACAATTCCCCGGCAACAGCGCCAAAAACTTGTTGTGCAAATTATAATACTCGCAAGTGCACGAATCGTTTGCAATATAGCGTTTTGCAAGTGCGAGGTCGAATCCACAGGGAATTGTGTTGCGAAAATTAATCTCTATTCAAACTAATCATATTTTAACCTAGTTCCAAATTTAGTGATTTTTAACAAAAGAAAACATAAACAAAAATAATGAAAATAAAGGGGTCTAGGGTTTTGGAATCCACACCCACCAAATCACAACAACATAGTCTCATGCTCATCACACATATTTCGAATTCTCTCATACAAATCTTAGGTATGCTCTGCTTTGTTTCAAAAGTTGTTTAAATCATTCGATGAATCCATACTTGCACAAATCACAAAAGATATCTAGTTTTGACTAAATCATCAAATGTATCCATGGAATGAAACACAATGAATATCCAACATTTTGATAAATGAAAACCCAAGCCATCAATTTAATGAAACTATATCAAATCATCACTTGTATCCGGAAATCACAAGAGATATCCAACAATAATCTCAATAATTGAATTAGAACAATGAGAAATCAAAACCCATAAACTCAAATAGCATAAACAAGCATGGAAACTCAGTTTCTCTTCAATGGTGAGGTTTCATCATCAACCCTAGACGAAATTTCAGCTACACATAACTAAAGAAAGCATAAATAAACAACAGGAATGCATTAAAAATCAAAGAAACTTACAAAGAATTGAAGTTCTAGGTCAAAATCAACCCAAAAGCCCTAAACTACAATGAGAACGGCGCCTAGAGCGCTCCCAAGCGGCCTCTCCGCCTCAAAAATGAGAAAAGAATGGTATTTATAGAGTTAGCTAGGGTTTCTGATATTCCATCTCCGCATAAATTCGATCGATTTACTTCGGGCAATTTTCGATCGATCGACTTGAGATTCGATCGATCGACTTCCCAGCAATTCTGAATTTCTAGCTTTTTATGTATTTTCACTTGAAAATTACCATTTTTCTCTTATTGTCCAGCAAAAACACCAAAACTAACCAAAACATCAGAAAATAATAAAGCTAAAGGTTTAACTAATGTAAATTAAGGGGTCCAAATATACACTTTTTGGCACTCATCAAATACCCCCAAACTTAAGTTTAAACCTTACATACTTTGTTTTAAATGTCTTAGATGGAAGTCAAATGACTCATGGGATGGATGACTTGGGCATTATAATGGCAGGACTCTATAAAAAATAATAAATAAAAGAGAGGTTACACTTCATTTAGTAACTGGACCTCTTATCTTATTAAGCATTGAGTGTTCATGTCAAAAGGTGAGAGTGATTACAAAAATGGCTAGTTTAACTTCATAGCCTTCTTGACTTGAGTTATTAAGCCCTTGAGGATGTTTTACATCTAGTGCCCTAAAGCCATCTGGTTTGGGAGTCACTGGCCTAACACTTGTTATATAGGTTAATTAGACGCTTAAGGGAGTTAAGCATTGCACAACCATATAAATGTTGTAAATATTAAATTCTGCCTGTGTCATGGGTATTCCATCTTATGAGAAATTTGAAGAAACTTGAGATGTTGAAGCATGTATGCAGGAAATACTTTGAAGCCCCATAACGATGTGTAAATACCAGAGTGCATCAATTTGAACATGTGATATCTTATCTGGCCATTTGTAAGTGATTGGCCATTAATTCCCTAAACTATGTGAAGATGGAGTTTATTAATTTAAAAGTGTTCATGAACAAGATTTCATTATTTTGAAGATACTTAATTCTTAGGGCCAACATAAATATGAAAAATGTTTGTAGGTAGCATTTTTGCTAAACCTTCACGAGACTTCACTCGTCCACTAGGGAGGCCTAGGGGTTTAAAAGGCTTGTTGCATGTGTTAAATGCAATCGTGTTTCCCACGAAAGAGGAATTTTAGAGTAGTTGTTTATCTTTCATTTCTAGTTTTAATGCTAGGGACTAACATTATGTAAGTTTGAGGGTGTAATAGGTCTTGAAATATTCTATTCAAGACTCCTTAATTCACATATGTTATACCTAGTTTATGTTGTAAATATAATGTTTTGTTGTGCTTTTGTGTTTTGTCTTATTTGCAGGTCTTAATTGAAAACTAATTCAAAACATCTGACTTAGACCTGAAAATACATCAATGATGATTTCTATCATTTCCAGAGTTCAAGTTTGCTCCTGCCAATTGGAAAATTGGCCAAGGTAAATCGACCGATCGACTTTATAATCGATCGATCGAAATTCATCAGTCAAAGAAAAATCGATCCTGCGACATGCGATTGAGCGATTGATCGAGCGACTTCGAGGGTCGATCGAGCGATTTCAAATAGTGCGGATAAAGTTGCAAATATCAACCCAATCTGTTTGCGATTTAAAATTCAAAATCAAGTTGTGCGATTGAAATGGGATATCGACGCTCTTCATGTGTACAGCTGAGATGGATTGTTTTAGAGATTTTGACACATCAAATTCTCTATAAATAGAGAAGAGCCGAGAGAACCATTAGTAAGTTTTTTTCTTCATATAATTAGTTTTCGTTTATTTTTTAGTTGCATCCTTTGATGCAACCTTCTTATTTACATTTTCCAGAGAGCTTAGATTAGTTTATTTTAATTTTGTAATTCATTTTAATTCCATTTTTTTTTTTATAAAGCTTTGATTTACTTCGATGCAATTCTTTTTCTTATTTATTTTCAGCAATCTTTCCTTCTTTCTTTAGTTTTGTTTCCCTTTTCTTTTTGAGACAACTTTGGAATCCGAAAATTCCAGAGAGCGTAACCTAGTCTCGTTAATGCTTTTCTTTAGTTTTTCTTATTGTCTTTCCATTTCTAGTTTTTGTCTTCCCTTTTCCTTTCTTTTCATGAATCCAAAGTTTATACTTTTAATCTAGTGTTTCTAATTCATTTCCAGTTTGTTTCTTTATTGTTTTTCTTAGATTACATGTTTAGATTAGTTTTAATTATGCATAACTAAATCCGTTCTTAGGGTTTTAATCAATTCTTTTCCAAAAACCATGGTTTGATCTTGATCTTCTTAGGCTTTTCTTGATATGTATGATGATTGCACGGTCTTAAGATTGCAAAACCCTTGCTTTTGCGATTGCAAAACGGTTTTGTTATTGCTTTTCAATCTATATTGATTCATGAAAAAGAGTCATTCTTGTCTATGAAAATTCTTAGATTTTTTGAGTTAAACCAACGTTTTCGATTTTTGTGATTGAGGAAACGATGGCTATGCAATGGTACCGTTTGACATGAGTCATGTTTTGCTTTTTAGGAGATCTTATAGGGCATGCCAAGAGTCATGATTTGTTCACAAATAGATGTTAGATGAATGGGTTATGCGTAAAATGCCTTATCATTATTTCTTAATTAAAGTACTTCATGCTTTGTGTGTGACGACCCAGATTTTTTTTTTTTTTTTTGAAAACATAAAATGAGTCATCACAGTGGCATGACAACATGTCGTTCAGCCAACATATGGTACACATTCCATAATATATACCTGATAATTAGAGTTACATCTACGAAACGGATAACACATAATAACATTATTGACATAGCGGAAGGTACATCTATAAACAACAATTAATCACAACAAAAGAGCCATTAATATGTCTATCTGTTTAAGGCTTCTACGTAGTTATTAAATACATATCAAAAGACTGGCTCATAAATACAAGTGTCACAAGCGACATGAGCCAGAAACAAAACTACCAAAAGGTGGATGTCCAAGCCCACACAACTACGACTCCAGTGATGTGCCTCAGTCACAGTATCCCAAATACAGAGCCACGGGGTCATCCTCTACATCCGCTAAACCTGCAGCCAAAGCATCAGTATTTGTACGATAGTGGGGTTAACCACCACCGTACAGGTGAAAGTATGAGTTCACCACCTCAGTAATAAATTACTGAGGTCTCAGCAGTATAGTACTCACTGGAGTAAACAAAGCACACAAACATACGTACATATATACAAGGTTCAACAACATCACTCTCAAATCATTATGTCCACGCGCCAACACATCATCGAATACAAGTCTCTCCTGTAGATTGTCTTTAATTCCAACTCTGAAGTAACCAACACCGCAACTAGAAGCAACTACTATAGACTCACGTATAGAATATCAGAATGACAATATACACCGCATGTGAAGCTACATACCCACAGGGCAAACAACACACAAGTGCTAGAAGCCATATACCCTAGACTTGACTTGCATAATACACCGCCCATGAAGCTACATACCCGCAGGGCAAACAACACGCAAGTGCTAGAAGCCATATACCATGGACTTGCCTTGCATAATACACCGCCCATTAAGCTACATACCCACAGGGCAAACAACACACAAGTGCTAGAAGCCACATACCCTAGACTTGCCTTGTATGCCAAATGCTTATATACTTTCATTAAGCACCCATAACACACAAGTTCTAACAATCCACCACTCAATCACATTATTCTCATTCATCTTCTTTCCGACGTATACTGCATTCATAATATAATTTCATGTTACTCAATCTCCAACAATTCCTAACATATCAATTTCAATCTTCTCACATTAACTTATCATCATAATTCTCAACTCAACAATTCACAATTCAATTATATTATATATATATATATATATATATATATATATATCCATCCCACGTTATGTTATCCATTCACGTGTAATTTCACGCATATCTCTACAATATTACATTACCACAATTCTATTCACAATATTAATCTCATGCAATCACTACAAAAAAAAAAAAAAAAAAAAAAAAAAAAAAAAAAAAAACAGGTATTTAGAGCCGTTTTAAGCCTTTAAAACGGCTCTAAATAATTTGCTCCGTTTTTTTTGAAACGTTTTGAGAACGGGTCAACACATCAAGTATTAAAGAATTGAGCCCTTTTTACCTGAAACAGCTCTAAATTAAGCTGTTTTTATAAAAGATGCTCAAAATGGTTAAAGCCGCTTTTTAAAGTGGCTCAAAACAGTTAGAGCTGCTTTTTAAAAGTGGCTCAAAACAGTTAGAGCCGCTTTTTAAAAGCAGCTCAAAATAGTTAGAGCCGCTTTAGAAAAACGATTCAAAAATTAGAGCCATTTTAAGGACCCTAAAACGGCTCTAAATAAATTTTTTTAAAAAAAAAAAATGAGTCGTTTTAGGGTCCCTAAAACGACTCTAAATTTTTTTATTTTTAAAAAAAGGGACTTTCAAAGCAGCGTTTGGTTACCTAGAAAACTAAAATTCACCATTTATTCTTTTCTTTTCCCCATTTTCCGAACAACCAAACAGATTATAACTATTTCTCAAACACAATTCATGGCCTAAAGAAAACAAAAAGAAAGAAATTTTTTTTTTTTTTTTTTAATGAATGAGAATATGGTCTGCTGCAACCATGGCTAAATGAATCACAATCAAGAGAAAAAAATTCTATCACATTACTGCACAACAAAGTAGTAGATAACACAAAATACCAAAAACTTTACAACAGAAACACCCAATACCGCAACAACAAAGCAGCAAAAACAGAAAACTAAAAAGAACAGCAAATACCTCCTTGATGCTTTTAACAGGCTTCCATCAAATTCAATCACAATATCAACTAGACAGATCCAGCACGATCAACAGGAGATCGAGGAGTTACCTAGTTAAAAAAATGGGAAAACCATAAAAAATGAGCAACATGCATTTTTTTCAAAATCAAAATTTCAAAACTCAAGAGACCCACAGCTGGGTCTCTTGAGACCCACGGCTGGGTCTCAAGGGACCCACATAGACAGTGATCGAAGAGAGAGAGAGAGAGAGAGAGAGAGAGAGGAAGAAGGGAGAAAAAGAAAATGAAAGAAGAAGGAAAGGGAGAAAGGAAGATGATGGAGAGTTATGGAGACATGAGAGTGACGATCACAGAGAGAGAGAGAGAGAGAGAGAGAGAGAGAGAGAGAGAGAGAGAGAGAGAGAGAGAGAGAGAGAGAGAGAGAGAGAGAGAGAGAGAGAGAGAGAGTAAAGAAAGAGATCTAGATATTTTATGGGTAAGTGAAAGGAAAAAAAAAAATTAAAATTCACAAAGTTGAATTTTTTTTGGCTGTGCGAGCGGGACACGAAATTAGAGTCGTTTTGGAATTGGAGCCATTTTCTTTCAAAATGGTTCCAATCACTTATTTTTATTTTTAATTAATTTTTTGATAACTAAGCATATAGTATAATAGCTAATTAAATATTGTATGACATATTAATTATAGGGAAAAGTACACATAAAAAATATTTTTTAAAAAACAAATTAAAAAAATTAAAGAAAAAAATGAAAAAACAAATAAAAAAACAAATTTTTGTTTAAAAAAAACTGAAAATTATTAAAAAAAAATGAAACAAGTAAACGAAAAAAAAAAAATTAAATGTGATAGATCGTGGTACGATCAGTGTGATGGATCGTGGTACGATCAAGTGTGATAGATCATGGTACGATCTATATGATCGATCGTGGTACGATCTATGTGATCAATCAATGTGAGACCTTTTTTCTTTTTCTTTTTTTCTTTTTCTTTTTTTTGTTTAAACGGCTGCAATTAGAGCCGTTTTGATCAAAACGACTCCATTTCGAACTGTTTTGTTAAAACGGCACAAATTAGAGCTGCTTTAAAAACGGCTCTAATTTGAGCCATTTTCAAAAAGCGACTCAAATTAGAGCCCTTTTTTTTAAAAATAAAAAATAAACGCCTCTAATTAGAGCCACTTTTGTTAAAACGAATTAAACTAATTTGACCTGTTGTAACGAAAACAGCTCTAATCAAAGCTGTTTTAAAAATTAAAAAAAAAAAAAAGAAAAAAAAAAAAAGAGAGCTCAAATTAGAGCTGTTTTGTTAAAAAGGCTCTAACAAAAAGGGGTCAAAAAAACCCTTTTTTTTTTTTTTTTTGGTAGTGAATTCTTCAACATAATTTATTTTCACAATATGACTCATAATCACATATACCAAATCATCATCATAGAGTTAACATCTAATTTAACCAAGCATAGCAATTCATGTATCTAAATTCCTAAGGTCCCTTAGTGAGTAAAATACTCACCTAGTTGCGCGAATATCATGCTTAACCAAGCTTTTTAATTAACTTCTCGTAATCTGCCACTATAAAAACAATACCTTGCACAATTTAATGCTATAAATAATTTAACATCTTAATTAGCACTTGAATCGCTCAAAGCTAAATTGTTGGAAAGCCTATAATATTTTAAGGGTCCCAATTACACACCTATAAACATTACTCACTAATTTTACCTACAACACCACTAACCCCAAACACTCATTTAGGACTGGACATTAAAATCACCACCTTTAAATAATTACCTATAACATTAAATGTTAACCCAAATTATATTCATTAATCAATAGATTATTTTCACTAGCATTTTCTCAGTATCATTAATCCTAAAATTATATTCATTAATCTTTTTACAAAACCCATAGCTAATTTGGAATTAATCATCACAATAACCACAATTAATCCATAAATTAGTAATCTTGGCTTTAAACACTAAAAATTCTCAAATTAATTTAACCCAACCCATTAGGGTTTCCAAACTTAAACCCATAATTTCAAATACTACCCCAATTCCAATATTATTAACTCAATAACATTTACTAAAGGTTAATCACATAAAAATACAACTAAAATTAAATACTCAAAAGTTAGGGTTTAGAAAACTTACCAAAATTCACCCAAACGAAAATCTAACACTTGGTAGACGTTTAGGAAGCTCCAAACCGCGCAAATCCTAAAGATAAACAAAGATTAAACTCCGCATTTCAAGATTTAACTCAAAATCTCAAATGACAAAAGTTTAACGTTTACCTCAAACCAATCGGTAGAAAAATAGATTGGGCTTCGTAGATCAAGTTTTCGAAGTTGGTTTTGGATTTGGACGATCGGATCTCCGTAGATCACGGTTTCAAGGTGAAAATCCAAGTGAGTGGGGGAGAGATCCGGCGGAAAATTCGTGAGAAAAGGCTCACTGCCCAACTTAATGCAGGAGTCGTCCAGACGAGGCTCTTATGCTGTCCGGACGCGTGACATTTTTAAAAAAGCCCTGTGCCCATTTAGTGCCCGTCCGGACGCGGATAAGTTACCGTCCGGACGGGCCTGAAAATGAGGCCTCTGCCTCATTTAAGTGAGATACCATCCAGACGAGCCTCTGGGCCGTCCGGACGCGCCACTATTTATTTTAATACATATCCATTTTATTTTCAATTTCTATTTCCTTAATTTCTTGGACTTTCAACGTGTTTCTGTACGCTTCCTATTGCATTTTCTAGACATCTAGTTAGTCTTAGTCGTTTATCCACTAGATTTTATTCTTAAAACGTAATTTAAAATTCAGGTCATTACATTGTGTATACTTATTAGGATGTTTTATAGGGCATGCTAGGGAACACTAATCACTACACACCTTTCGTAGTCTAAATATTTTTCTATTGTATTGTAACTTTTATGTGGTAGTGATTGGTGTGTAACTAAGATGCTATTATTACATCTTAACCGAAGTAATCTTTATGTCGATGCCGTCGTGTGATTGACACCCATTACGCGCTCATATCATGCATGTTAGGAAGATCCTTATTGGATTTTAAGATTTCCATTGGTATTCGGATTTGATGCGATCATTACCTTAAGATTTGTTTTCTTTCTCTAAGTCTCTTCATTTTTTGTTCTTAGCTTGCGTTAACTTAGTTTTTAAAATCAAAACAAAATATCTTTTTCAAGGTTAAATTGGATAACATCTTAAGTATTTCGTTACGCAAAATAACCCTTCAATCCTTGTAGTTCGATAACCCTTACTATAGTACAACTGATTCATACTGTTGCGAGTGGTTCAATTATAAATTTTAAAATCTACGTAGTCGTTCAAAGCCGATTTAGTTTTCAAAACCAAAATCACTACTTTTAATCATCGATGAGAACGCTACCAATTATCTTAGGATTAGATACACAAATTGCTAATTTTACAACACTTAAAAAAACTTAAGATTTTGGGTCTTACCTTGACTTCTCACCAAAAGTGAAACCCAATGCTTGGAGATTGTGTAGAACACTTCAAAATACACCATACCTAAAGGAAATTGAGAGATCAAACTCAAACTCTCAAAAATCTATACAAAATCTAGAGGAACTATGATTTTCGAATTTACCTTAAAACGATTGGTGAAAATGTAGGTCTTGTAGCAAGGATCATGTTTTCAGTGTCGACTTTGAGTTTGGGAGCTTCAATCTAACGAATTTTAGGGTTTATATCAAACCCTAAGAGAGAGGATGGAGAGAATTCGTTTGGGATAAAAGAAATAAGTTGAAAATGAACGATTTTAGTCAATAACCATTAATTACAACCACATTTTCAGCTAATTTGCCTCAACTAACTCCTCAGAATTTACATCCACTTCGGCTGACGCATCATATTTGAAGTGAATTTTCCTTTTCTTTATTTAAAAGTTCAATATGAAAAAATAATTAAAATGCGGCGTGGCAACCGGTGTAAAATGAATGTGAAAATTAGCATTACTCTGGTTGATTTGTTTCTCCAATAATACATCCAACTAAACAAAATTCTCCTCTTTTTTCAATTTCCTCGAACTCGATCTTTATCTAATTGAATCATAATCTCGAGTTGTTCTTCCTCTATTAATGAAAGTTTTCCATATACATCCTTGTTAATTCGTCGTCCATTGCACTATCACTGCTTCCCCAAGGGCAAGAAGTATGAGAAAACCCTAAACCTGCTGTTTCAAACGACAACTCCTGGGCCCTATTTATGACCAGGAGAAGAGAAATTGCCTTATGGCAAGCCGGCCCAGCCTTCACCTGGATCGATCAGTAGTATTCCCCCACAGAGAGATCCGAGAGAAGCCTGGCCTCTAAAGGGTCATGCAATCATTTTTAGTATTATACAATTAAAACTGGGATTATTTACTCAACAGTCCCCATCCCAACCCAAAATCCCACGTACCAAACAGACCTTTTAGGACCAAAGCAAACAGGATAAATATCTGACCGTCCACAAAGACGTTCAACACGTGTGTTTTGGATAAAGGCAATAATACCCAACAAGTCCCAAACCCTTCCATGCATGTTGGATTTTGCAGGTCAAGGGAAGCTCGTGCACAAGCTGGCGAAAGGTCTGTGGTTTTGTTTGTTTGATCGAGTAGTATATATATCATCTATATTCATAGCAACGGAGGTCCTGTCGTCAAATCTTAGAACATTATTAATTAGTTTATGGCATAAAATAAAACATTATTAAATTTGGAAGAAACTGGATTCCCTGAGGACCAGGTTAATTAGCGTGTGTATATATATGACATCCAGTATTTCGTTTAGAAAGAGAGAAATTAATAAAGTTTATGCTTCTGCTACAACTTAATTGGGATGATGTAAAACCCTGTTAAGAGTACGTTTTCATGAATCCCTTATATTAATTTGTCTGTCATGTAGTAATGTAGGTAATGCTAAAAGTTATATTTTTATCCCAAAATTATGATATAATGCTAAGGTAATATTTCTAATCAACTTTTCAATCAGTTTTTATTAAAAGAAAATATGAAATCAAAGATTGGTGAGGACTACGTGGTCTGTCCTTGTTAAAAATATAAATTTAAAGGTTGATTAATACAGCTATGTCAATATTGTGAAATAATTATGAATAAGCTGGTTGGGCACCAATATCATACGGACATAACAGATGGAGCGTTTGCTTGAGAATCATATGGAATTTCATTCTTATGAAAGTAGGCCCTAGGGTTTAAGTAATTAAGTACATATTTTCACCAAGCTCACTTTTTGATCCAAAACTAATAGTAAACTAATCTATATATATACATATATCCTGGGCAGAACAATAATAGGCTACAAAATTGGATTACTTTCCTCCTCTCAAATCCCTTCTCTTTCGCCCAGAAAAAGAAAGATAAAAAGAAAACCCTTCTCTTCCGTGTGGCGATTCCAAAAACTACTCCTTGTTTCACAAAGGTTACAAGAGCCTATATATGCTTCAGAAAAAGAAAGATGATAGACTCTTCTTGTTCTTGAAAAAAAAAAAAAAAAAAAAAAAAAAAAAAAAAAAAAACATCTTTAGCAGGCTGATCGAGTAGAGAAATTTGAAGATTCGATTTGTCACTAGCTACTTCAAATAAAAAGATAAGAACCAAACGAGCCATCTAAAGAGGGAGGGAGATATTCATGCGATCAACAGGCCGGCCGGTGTTTCTAACAAAATAGGGGAATAGAGAAAGATTGAAAGAAAAAAGTGAATACAAGTGTTTTGCTGTACATTCTCCATAAATTAAAGGGAAAAAGAAAAGAGAACAGCAAAAGAAGGAGCTTCCCATTTTAATCATGCCAGCAGAGAAGCATGATAATACATCTTCTAAGTATGTAGAGCCTGCCTCTTCCTTCTTTAAGAAACCCACCAAGCCCTTTACATGAAAACTTTCTCTTAGAGCCTCCAATAGTAGCACTAGCACCCTTCATCTTCATCGATCTCCTCTTGTATATATTTGTGGGTGCTTCTTCTTCTTTCTTTTCTTTTCTTTTCTTTTTTCTTTATTTCACTGGGTTTTTCAATATATATAGCTTCCTTCCCCTCTTCTGATCACTTCTCTAGCTAGTTCTAGCTAGCTACTGTATGAATCACTCGGTTCATATTATAGTAATGATAGAAGGGGAAAAAGGCAGGGTGTTGTTTTATATAGGAGAAGAGAATAAAGAAACAAACATATATAGGGAGCCAATGACATATGTGATCAGTACCAGGCACTGCACTTTGGGTCCCAACTCACTGGCAACCAATACTCACACAAGATGGAATGTGTTAGAAACCAAACAAAACTCTCTCTCTCTCTCTCTCTCTCTCTCTCTCTCTCTCCACGGAGATTTCAAAGAAAAGGGAGGACATTTTTTGTCATATTAGGGTAAATACCTAATTGCCCCTTGTAGTTTAAAAACTTTATTTTTTTTTTTTCTCTCAATTTTTATTTTTATCATAGAAGGTACATGTGCTATGAGAAAAGACGAAAATGATACATCCGTTCATTTTTCAGTTCTAAACTAACGTCCTGCCATGTCATCTTACACGTGTCGGCGTACCTGGCGATACTTGTTCCCAGAACCATGTCAGCGCTGACGTGACTACTATATATTTTTTTCTATTTTTATTTTAAGGACTTAAAATATATATATAGGTGTGGGTCGACACCCTCATTTTGGCCAAGGTGGCCCTTGGGGGTGGTTCGGCCACCCCTATACCGGCCGGTCTAGGGGTGGCCGAACCACCCCCGTGGCCTATGGAGGAAGTTCGGCCACCCCCATAGGTCAAAACCTCTTTTTTTCTTTTTCCACTTTGGCCCATGAGGGTAGCTGGGGGTGGTTTGGCCGCCCCCATATCGGCGGCCGGTCTGGTGGTGGCCGAACCACTCCCGTGGCCCTCTAAGGGCAAAAGTGAAAAAAAAAAAAAAAAAAAAAAAAAAAAAAAAAAAAAAAGTAAAAGGTTTTGGCCCTTGGGGTAACCAAATCACCCACAAGCCAAATGGGGGTGGCTCAAGCCAAATGGGGGTGGTTTCGGCCACCCCCAAAACTGGCCATGAAAATGGTTCAGCCACCCCCTTCGCCAAAATGGGAGTGGCTTTTTTTTTTTTTTTTTTTTTTTTTTAAGACCTTAAAATAAAAATAAAAAATAAAAAAAATATATATAGTAGTCATGTCAATGCTGACATGGCTATGAGGGCAGGTGTCGCACAGGTACACCGACACTTGTAAGATGACATGACGAGAAGTTAGTTTTGGATGGAAAAATGAACGGAGGTATCATTTCCGTCTTTTCAAGTACCTCCTATGATAAAAATAAAAATTGAAAGAGCAAAAAAAGAAAATTTTTAAACCACGTGAGGGTGTAAGGTATTTAACCCGTCATATTATGAGCCCACCTACATTAAAAAATAGAGCTACAAATTTAGAATATAAAAACCCCTTTAGATAGGGCGCATGTACGTTGTCCTCACCAAAGGCCATTTTGCACTAATGGGACTGTCCTACTTTGGTTAAATACTGCCATGAAAGAGACACTGTGGGCCAAACGTAAGTAATTTAGATTTTTGTCAAATTAGCAATAATTAAAATGATCGAGAATAAAAAATTTTAATTATATGGTTGATCTTACTTTGCTTATTAAATATATGATTTTCTTTATTCGGAAACATATTTACTTATTCAATTTTGTTGATGATGCGTAAATAAATCACTCCATGCATGGTAGCCTTGAGAGGCTTAGGGAAGGTAATCAGGCTGTTAGATCGCAATCATCTTTATATAGAAAACAAATCAAGGATCTTCCACACAGGAAAACTATACATTCACATAGCTATTAATGTTATATATATACATGGAAAATAACGCCCTATAAGACAAATCACGCACTCCTCAATGACATCAATGCTACCCTATTGGATAAGGAACCTTAATTTACAATAAAAAGGTGTACATCCCTTCTTACGAAACACGGTCTCTTTCCCTAAAGTAGAACTCTTTATTTACTTTTTTACTCTCAAAATGGGCTCTATTAACTTAAGCATAAGAGGTTCTGCGCCGATCCTCATCGGCCGATCGATATCATTCCAGTAGCTCTACTTCCTTTGTCATGTACATGACCCATTTAATATTTCACAAGTTTATGACGGTTTTAATTTCTAGTAGCTGTTTTCTCGGGAATATATATATATATACAATTAAGTACCTATTTAGAAACTTTATTATTGAAAAAAAAAAAAAAATACAAATGATGAAACGGTTAATCTTCATTTTTAGAATATTGTGGTATCTTTAATTAGAAAAAAATAAAATAAAAAATAGAAAGGAAATTCAAGACATACTAGAAAAAAAATCAAAGGGCGGGCGACATGAAAGAAAGAAACAAAGCATCGATCCGAGATGAGATTGTGTATAGTATATGGATAATAGAAAAGACATATATAGAGCTGTATGGTACGGACAAGATTGGAGGTACACGTGATGTTCACGAGAGGGACATAGTCGATGTCTGTGGCGTGGACGACAACATGGCTTATCGCTTACCTTTGAACCACATACTCCTCTTGTTTATTTATTAGATTGTCATGATCTCTTCTAATTCGTAAGGGAGATGTTGCTTTCAATTTTGAGGTTGAAGACTACTAGCTTGTATTTAGCTTGTAATTTCTTCATGGATATATGAAATGACCTCGCCCTAGCCTAAACAGTAAACATCACATCGATCTCCTGGCCTCCATATATTATATTCTTATTTAAACTTTCAAGATATTATGTACAATATCTTAAGTCTTATTTTTATTTGTCAAATTAAAATCATTGAAATTTTTCCCAATTAGCATTTTATCACTTTTACAGTTTTACCGACCCAACATTTGCCAACAGTTGTTTACATATAATATTTTTATTTTTTTAAAAAGTGATAATACTAATTTAGCAAAATCCCAAAAATTTAATTTTTAAAAATAATAATTGAGATTTAATGAATTATATATGACACAATATGTTGCCACATACGAAATATGTTGGCAAGTCATTTAAAATTGTTAAATAATATGGCAATATGAATACTATTAGACCCAGCAAAATAAAATATGAATGTAATTTTACTTTAAATGAGGAGGATCCTATTCCTATGGATATAAGGTGTCTAATAATATTGTTAGAAAAATAATTTATTTAACATCATCTGGAAGAGATATATGTAATCCCCGTAGGCCCACTCACACTGCCTTTATATGTAAACTAGCTCATAACTCGCACTATGCGCGCGATTCTTCACTATAATTTAATTTCAGAATTTAAACCCATCTTTATCATACTTTTTATTATAGGTTAAAAAATACGTGAAAAAAAAAAAAAAAAAAAAAACCTATCACACATCTTTCAATAAATAAATAAATCCTCTCATATCACGTTCAATGCTTAACCAAATAAATTTTTGCCATATTATGCTTTCAAAAGCAGAGAAAACACTTCCAAAAAAAAAAAAAATTTGAGTGGATCGTACCAAAAAATAAAATAAGACCCTTAATTTTATTTTATTCCATATAAATTAAAACATGTTAAATTCTTTATTCTCATATCAGTATTTTAAAATGAAAAGAAGTATAAAGAAAAAGAGCAAGAAGAAAGCCTGTAGATTATAATTATCAAAGCATTAATAAAAAATTAGCAGGAATCTGTAATATTATTGGTGTGATACATATTATATTTCGATACAAATAAAACTTATATATTCTAAACATTCTGAAAAAATACATAGCAAACTAAAAAAAAATATTTTTTTATTAATACAAAATAAAACAAACCCTTTTACTATAAATATTTAACGCAATCAAATAAACTTTACATTAGGCTCAATGCTTAATATCTCTTTAGTGTTTCGAAAGTATTTATGTTCATTTTATTCACAACAATCAAATAAAGTTTTGCCTTGTTTTGCTTTTTTAAAATTTTTTTCTTTTTACAAAAAAAAAAAAAAAAAAAAAAAAAAAAAAAGGTTATAAAAATGTCTGAAAATCGAGTAAATTATACAAACGAAAAACAAAAATATTCCATAAAACATTCAAATGAATTAAAAAATAAGACCTTAATTTTAGTTTAATTCATATAAATTAAAACATGTTAAAATTTTTGTGCCCATATGAATAGTTTATAACGAAAAAGAAGTATAAAGAAAAAAAAAAAAAATAGCAAGAAAACATGGTTTAATCTAATTATTAACACATTAATAAAAAAATTAGCAGGAATCTATGATATTGTTAGTGTGATACCTATTATATTTAAATACAAATAAAACCTATGTAATTCTAAACATTTAAAAAAAAAGTATTAAACAAACTAAACAAAATGTTTTTTTATGAATACAAAATAAAACAAAATTCTTCATTAAATATTTAACGCAATCAAATAAATCCTTACATCATTTTCAATACTTAATATCTCTTTGGTGTTTCAAAAGTATTTATGTTCATTTTATGCACAACAATCAAATAAATTCTTGCATTATTTTGCTTTCAAAAGCATAAAAACACCTTCAAAAAATTGCTGAAAATTGTGTAAATCACATAAACGAAAAGAAAAAAAAAATTCTGAAAAACAAAAGAGTATTTATCTTAGTTTAATCCATATACATTAAAACATGTTTAAATTTTTGTTCCTATAGGCGTACATGGTTTAAAATGAAAAGTATAAAGAAAATATATATATATATATAAAAGAATACAAAGTTTAATCTAAATATTAAAGCATTAATACAAAATTAGTAGGAATCTTTTAATGTGATACTTATTATATTTCAATACAAATAAAAAGCAAATAATTCTGAACATTAGAAAAAGAAAAAAAAAATACAAAGAAAAATAAAAATTGTTTATAAAAATTTATTCTCATAGGTAGCCATGGTTGAAGACGGAAAATATAATAAAAAAAAATAGCAAGAAGAATATTTGGATCTAATTATAAAAATGCATGAAACACAAGGATACAAACAAACAACCAAGTTTTTTACTAAATAGAAACACCAGATTGAATAAATGCCAAATTCAACCTCCACAAAATCACAAAAAAAAAAAAAAAAGCAAAGTCTTTCAAAAATACAAAGCAAAATAAAATTTGTACTTCACCACTCTGTTTTTCTCTTAAATGCCGCTGCTGGATGCTCTTAAATGCCGCTGCTGGATGCTCTTAATTTCACAATTCAAGATGTTTCAAACCCTAAAAGAGAGAGAGAGAGAGAGAGAGAGAGAGAGAGAGTTATAAATAAGCAATCTAAGAGACTAACACCACTTTTCAGCTTACTTGTATGGTTTTTTTCTTCATTGTTTTGTTATATATTAAGGTATTAATAACATGTCTAATTTTTTTAGAATTAATGCATGCAATACCTATATAGTCAATTATTGATAGTTAATGTAATACGTTCTTAATTTTAAATTTTGTCACACTAGTTTTGGAGAATAGTAAATCTTGAAAACATAATATTGTACATTAAAATTTTCAACTTAATGAAATCCCATATAAAGAAAATTTTTGAAATAAAATTTTGGAGAAAAAAAAAAATCTCACCACTTAAAATTAATGCATGCAATACCTATTTGATCGAATATGGATAGTGAATGTAGTATTTTTTTAATTTGAAATTTTTTTAAAAATCTCACCACTTAATGTGGCTATAATTATATTTAATGCTATAATGTGAAAAAGTTCTTATTTTGGTTTCATGAAGATTCACACCCATGATAGTTTCATTAAAGTACAATAAATTTATTAAAATCATGACAAAACCAGTTCAACCTTTAAAATTCACCAGTTTTTTTACTTAAAAGACGGGTTCATTGTTTAAAAATTATGAGTTCGCGCTACGTGTCATAATTCTATGCCAATTCTAAGTTGGAACTCAACTTTATATATATACATATATATATGAATATATGATAATCAGATATGTACAACTGCCACGTGGAGATCCTCACTACAAGAAAACTCGTTTAACGATATCACCCTCAATAAGGAAACTCATTTAACAAATAAATAATACTTAGAGTCATTGCAACATGGAAACTCAAATCACCACTAACGGTCACACAGTTTTCCACAATGAAAGAGCATCTCATAAACAACAAATGTGGCGCCCCAAGTCATGAATAGGATAATTCTTCTCATGATATTTCAGCTGTTTCGAGACATAGGCCACAACCTTGCCTTGTTGCATAAGCATGAACCCCAATCCCTATTGCGATGCATTTGTATAAAGCACATACCCCACAAACTCCATGGGCATGGTAAGCACAAGTGCAATTACTAATCTTCGCTTTAGCTCTTGGAAGTTAGCTTCACATTCTTTACTCCATTCATAACAGGTATTCTTCCTTATAAGGGCAGTTAAAGGTCCTAACAACACAAAGAATCTCTCAATGAACCTCCGATAGTAACCAGCTAAGCCCAAGAAACTACAAATCTCTCAGGCATTTGTTCGTCATTCCCATTCAACAGTAGCCTCAATCTTTTTTGGATCGACTGCAAGTCCATCCTTGGACATTAGATGTCCCAAGAATGACACTTCTTGTAACCAAAACTCACATTTCTTAAGTTTGGCAAATAGCTTCCTTTGTCTCAATACATTCAACACTGTCTTCAAGTGCTCTTTGTGCTCGATATAATTAGTCGAATAGGCTAGTATATCATCAATGAACATTACTATAAAGAAGTCTAAATACTCATGGAACACCAGGTTCATCAAGTCCATGAATACAGACAATGTATTAGTCAATCCGAATGGCATCACCAAGAATTCATAGTGGCCATATCGTGTTCGGACAACTGTCTTCAGCGCACATCTTCTTCTTGCACCTTGAGTTGATTGTATCACGATAGTGTTGGGAATCATGCGCTAATCAAAGTATGTGTAGCGAAATATCAATCCCAAAAAAATTTCTTCAAGATAAAAAATGCTAGATTAATTAAACTAACATGTTCAGGGTACTTACAATTGAAATCGGCCTCTCCTAGGCAACTAGAGCCAATTGATTTTGATTGATTTGCTCCTTGCATGTTGTATGGTAAAAAACGTGTTCTTTGTGTTCTTGACTCAACCTCCGGATCTTCTCTCTGATGACTGAATATGATCGTGAGTGTGCATTTATAACTTGAAGCATTGAATTAGTAAATAATACTTCACTATGGCCCTCTATTTATAAACTTGGATTTACACTTATGATAGGGTTAGGAGATAAGATAGAGTTGTAGCATAGACATGATAGGAGTCATAAGAGAAATTGAATTCCACCTACTATCAAGAGTACACGGCCATTGGGAGATAATTATCTCCCCATGCGTCTAGGGCTGGGTTAAAACCCTAGCCCATTGCTACTAATTTTCCAGCATGAGCTTGGGTTTTATTCCTAAGGCCCAATGCTCCTTTATCTCTACTTTAGCCTTTAAATAAGCTCAAAGAACTTTAGGATAATCATTCCTATTAAATCTACATCAAGAAAATATTTCTTATCACTTTGTTCCATGACAAAAGATTTGGATTCCTTCTTGAAGAAGGTGTTCCCACAATGCTACATGCGATCACCCAATGCACAGATGTGTTGACCAGTGATTGGATCTCATTCTCGTACATCAAAGTGACTTACACTTTATATCTGAGTTCACAATCTTCTCATGATTTGGGGTAACAATTATAAGTATTCGTGCATGTACATCATTCTTAATCACAGTTTTAAAAGAACGATGATTCACGTAGTCCATTCAATGCATGACACTACATTGCATTTACACCAACATGTCAACCTAAAACCCTTCCTGCTTATCCTAATCAAGATAAATCATTAAGGTTGACATGATTAGTCTAGATGGATTTTTCAGTTCAATTTATGACTACAAACAATCTTTTATAAATTATAAGGACCTATGACTATGATCTTTTGTGTGATAATCTCATTACTCATACCTTAGTCAAATACAATGTAACTTAGGGACCTTACATGTATATAATATGAAATATCCAAAGATATATGTACATGTAAAATAATAATATATATGTCAAATGTTCAATATTATACAATTATAGAAAAGCAACATTAATGCAATTGGAGTTTTGGACACCAGTCCCAACATTCTCCCAATTGTCATTAATTCTAATTGGACACTTATCTGTAATCCTTATTCATGAAATGAAACATCGAATGTTTCACCAAAGCAAGTAACTTGTGAACAAAATACAACATAACTTAGTCACAATAGAATCATACCACCTCATTAACTCCTTGAGAGACTCTCCCTAAGAGACATATTCTCACTTAAGATAACTTTTGTGTCTCTATGAATCGCAAAACATTCTTGGCCTAGTCTGGAGTTAACAACCCTTTTGTTGCTATACCTCTCCAACTAACTGTCTTACCTACAAAGTAACCACCTTTACTTTTTAGGCAAAACTTTATAAGACTTGTCAACAATCCGTTCATCCTGTGTCTGAATTTTGACTGCTGATAGTACTTCTACATCATCATTAATGATTAGGGTCTTATCAATTCTATGTTTTACCATTTTACTTAATATTTGTCGTACTCATGGCTATATCCAAGTCTTTGATCAAAAGTTCAACTTCTTAGATCAAAACTTGATATTCCAATATTTGAATGTTTGCATAAGTTCAACAAAGTACTTTTGCATCTAGCATATTACACGCCTCTAGATCCTTGCTAAAAAATTTGTCTGACTGTATCATATAGATACATCTTTCATGGTGATTATCTTAAAATAATCAACCTTAGACTTGATCTTGAATAGGAGTCAAGCATGGCTACAGGTGAAGAATTTTCTCATAGAAAATCCCTTTATTTCTGAGAAACATTTTTTACCGCCATTGCTTCGAAGGTTTTATTCTTCCTATCTATTCAACCTTTACTTGTAAACTCAATTACAACAATTGAATTTTAATGTCGTTAGGCGCCTCTACAAGTAGTCAGACTTGGTTTGAATACCAACCAGATTTTATAGCCTTGATCTAATTATCTGCATCCAAAACCATTCCATAGTATTCTTTGGGATATGATTCATCTAATGAATCTAAACTCCCACTGCAATATGTAAGTACTTAAGATATGTAAATAGTAAAACACATAGATATGTAAATAGTAAAACACGTAATGCCTTCAGAATAAATTATCCATTTTTTAAAATGTTAGCAATCTTTTAGAATCTCCATTCTCTTTCCTTAGATTTACTCATATAGTCTTAATTTTTGGGAACATGGTGTAAACCAACATTTTCCTAACAAATAGCACTATATAATTTCTATAACCTTTTTTTTTTACTTTAAAGAAACTAGGTAGAGTATCAGCTTTATTACAAAAACATTTGGGGTAATTACTTTTTCCCCCATGAACTACCACCCTATATCAACATGCCCCCATAAACTGATAACTCGACCAAAATAGAGCATTCAACTACCATGTTTACAGGTTTTCCCCCCTTCCATCAGTCAGAGGGGTTAAATTTGACGGTCAACGTCTCACGTGACCATTACATGCCGTTTTACAAGTTTTTCTTCCTATTTTACCCTCACCTTCGTTGTCAGTTCATGGGAGCATGTTGGAAGAGGGTGGTAGTTCATGGGAGGAAAATGTAATTACCCTAAAATATTAGAATCTATGCCATCAACTTTTTTTTTTTAACAAGTAAACGCCAACAATTCTTTCTACAATTCAAATCAATTTATTCCTATTTTTATCTTAAAAGTTTAAGTTTATGTAACTAAACTTTTATATTTAAATTGTTCTATTAAATATATAGGGTTAAATATATTTTAGCCCCCCAAACTACCACCCTTTCTCCGAATGGCCCCCCAAACTACCAATGCTTAGATTCTGACCCCCCAAACTACCACTTTCTGATTTTTTGGCCCCATCAGTCTATTTATACCGTCAATTCTAACAGAAATTGGCCAAAAATCCGAAAATACCCCTCCCTTAACCGTGGAAATTTCAAAGTGTAGGAGGGGTATTTTCGGAATTCTGTTTAGAATTGACGGCATAAATGGACGGATGGAGCCAAAAAATCAAAAAGTGGTAGTTTAGGAGGCCAGAATCTAAGCATTGGTAGTTTGGGGAGCCATCCGGAGAAAGGGTGGTAGTTTGGGGGGCTAAAATATATTTATCCCAAATATATATATCTGGGCCATACACGCTTTACCGAAACCAATTCAATAAAATTCCAAAACACCTTCCCATTTATGGTACAGACAAAAAAGCATCATGTGTCCAAAAATCTTCCATGGTGTTGGACGATAAAAGAGGAGGTATCAGTTCTAAAGAGACTACATGCATTTTTTTATCCTTTTTTTTTTAGTAATGTTTCTTGCACAAATTTCGTACAACTTTTATACAATTCTAACAACTTTTTTTAAGATTAACTATTGAATATTTAAGACTCACATGTAGGAAAACAGATCCAATGGTTGATCATTAAAAAAAACAAAAAAAAAAGTTATTAAAGTTGTACAAAAGTTGTACAGCAATCATTTTTTTTTTTTTACTTGAAATGATTGTTGTACAACTTTCCATTTCCCCCGCAGATGCTCCTAACACGCAACTAAGCCTTTTTGCAATGACCCATAAATCTGATACGAACACGACACAATGTAAGTAGTGTTATGGCAAATTAAAGCATAGGTTCTCCTTCTCTGAGTCATTCTCAACATTGTGTGGAATTGCTGGTGTGCGTTTTGGAGATAAGTATCCGACTCCATCACACGCTGGGTTATTTTTTGGTACTTATAAACTGTGTTTCTTTTCTCCCTACCAGATTAATGCATCGTCGTCAAACCAATGTATTTTCCAGCCCATTTCAGACCTTAGGCTTACGTCTTTTCTACACTTGACCCTTTGTACCCACACACCAGCCATGTTTTCAGGTTCATATCAGCCTACTTAATACCATTTCAAGTAAAAAAAAAATTGATTGTTGTACAACTCTACAACCTTTTTCTTTTTTTTTTTTCTTTTTTTTTTATGATCAACCATTGGATCTGTTTTCCTACATGTGAGTCTTAAATATCCAATGGTTAATCTTAAAAAAAGTTGTTAGAATTGTACAAAAGTTGTACGAAATTTGTGCAAGAAACATTACTCCAAAAAAAAAAAAAACCAATAAAAAAATGCATATTGTCTCTTTACAACTGGTACCACCTCTTTTATCATCCAACACCATAGTAGATTTCTGGACATAAAAGGCTTTTTTGTCTGTACCATAAATGGGAAGGTGTTTTGAAATTTTATTGAATTGGTTTCGGTGAAACGTGCATGGCTCAGATATATATATTTAAAAGAACAATTTAAATATAAAAGTTTAATTACGTAAACTAAAACTTTTAAGATAAAAACAAGAAGAAATTGATTTGAATTGTAGAAAGAATTATTGGCATTTACTTATCAAAAAAAAAATGTTGGCATAGATTCTAATATTTTAGGGTAATTGCATTTTTTCCCCATGAACTACCACCCTCTTCCAACATGCCCCCATGAACTGACAACGAAGGTGGGTAAAATAGGAAGAAAAACTTGTAAAACGGCATGTGACGGTCACGTGAGACGTTGACCGTCAGATTTAACCCCTTTGATTGACAAAAGGGGGGAAAACCTGTAAACATAGTAATTGAATGCTCTATTTTGGTCGAGTTGTCAGTTTATGGGGGCATGTTGTCATAGGGTGGTAATTCATGAGAGGAAAATGTAATTACCCCAAAACATCTATTCATCATATCCCACAGTAAAAGTGTTCCACATGGGATATAATTCATATTTTGATGAGTTATCCTAAGATATGCTTTAATTAAATCAAAAGTTCTTTATGTATTAGGGAACCCAGAGAATTTCATACATAAACATCTCTTCTTATAACAACATCAAAATATCATAACCAAAAAAATATATGTATTCCAAGCTTTCTTTTCAAAGAATAGAACCTTTTGTTCATCTTATCCTCCAAGAAGGGTTCTTAGACTAGGATCTTCTCAAGATCCAATGGGCTAGAACACATCCCGAACTAGTCTTTGAATCCTTGATGGATGAACATGTACAATACAACTTTGGCAATACTTATATTTTGTTAGTTCAAGAATAAATATCAAAGTAATAATTGATTCTAAAATTAAATATCATTCATATAAATTGTAAATGATCTAAATATGAAAACTTTGGAATTTTCATTCTAACTCCAAACTTTCAAAGTCTGTATTTTCTTTTCTTGGTTTTTTGGTTTTCTTAGAATCCATGCAATCCAATTGTAGACATGTATTAGTACCAAATCCATACACCAGGAATTCCAGTGGATTCTTACTAAACATGTATCTCAAAACCAAAAGAAAACATTTACCTGAATGTTTGAGTGCCAAATACTTAGGACAATTTCTCATCCATTGTCCATCATTCTTGCAATAAAAGCATATCCCTTTGGCATTGCCTTTGGATTTGCTCTGAGCTTTATCGATACTTATGACAACTGCTTTACCATGTTCTTTGGTCTCATTCTTTTCTTTCTTACCTTTTGGTTCTGAGAAAAGGGTTTTGCCAATATCCATACCAGACTCTGGTTCTATCATAATGTCCGCTACTACTCTTATCAATTCAGACGAAGAGCAAACCTCTTTGCCTTTATACTTACATCTAAATTCATTAAAAGATGGTTAATGAGTGCCAAATATTGTATATTTGGACCACTTAATTTACATTAGTTAAACCTTTAGCTTTGTTATTTTCTGATTTTTTTTGTTAGTTTTGATGTTTTTGCGTTTTTGATAGACATTAAGAGAAAAATGGTAATTTTCAAGTGAAAATGCATAAAAAGCTGGAAATTCAGAATTGTTGGGAAGTCGATCGATCGAATCTCAAGTCGATCGATCGAAAATTGCCTGATGTCGATTGATCGATTATAAAATCGATCGATCGAATTTATGCGGAGTTAGAATTTCAGAAACCCTAGCTAACTCTATAAATACCATTCTTTTCTCATTTTTAAAAGAGAGGCTGCTTGGGAGCACCCTAGGCGCCGTTCTCACTGTAGTTTAGGGTTTTTGGTTTGATTTTGACCTAGAACTTCAATCCTTTGTAAGTTTCTTTGATTTTAATGCATTCTTGTTGTTTATTTTTGCTTTCTTTCGTTATGTGTAGGTGAAATTTTGTCTAGGGTTGAGGATGAAACCTCACCATTGAAGAGAAACTGAGTTTCCATGCTTGTTTATGCTATTTGAGTTTATGGATTTTGATTTCTCATTGTTCTACTTCAATTATTGAGATTATTGTTGGATATCTCTTGTGATTTCCGGATACAAGTGATGATTTGATATAGTTTCATTAAATTGATGGCTTGGGTTTTCATTTGTCAAAATGTTGGATATTCGGTGTGTTTCATTCTATGGATACATTTGATGATTTAGTTGAAACTAGATATCTTTTGTGATTTGTGGAAGAATGGATTCATTGAATGATTTAAACTATTTTTGAAGCATAAGTAGAACATACCTAAGATTTGTATGAGAGAATTCAAAATATGTGTGATGAGCATGAGACTATGTTGTTGTGATTTGGTGGGTGTGGATTCCAAAACCCTAGACCCCTTTATTTTCATTAATTTTGTTTATGTTTTCTTTTGTTAAAAATCCCTAAATTTGGAACTAGGTTAAAATAGGATTAGTTTGAATAGAGATTAATTTTCGCAACACAATTCCCTGTGGGATTGACCTCGCACTTGCAAAACGCTATATTACAAACGATTCATGCACTTGCGAGTATTATAATTTGCACAACAAGTTTTTGGAATATTTGCATGCTATAGGGTGCAAGTGAAGCATGGATTTTTATTTTGATAATTATAATGATTTTTCTTCACAAAATGCGTCGCCTAGTGGTAGGACACCCGCTCCAACCAACTACCCTCACAATTTTTACCCACATGACCCATGTTCATATTGCTCCGATCCTCATCATAGTGCAAGTAATTGTCCATCTTGGGGACAATTCTGCATTCTTTCTTATGAGCAAATGAACACCAATTTCTCCAGCCCTGGATTTGATTCAAATTCAAATTTTTACAACCTGGACTAGAGTAACCATCCTGATTTCTCGTGGCAGGCTCAAGCTATGGGAAATTGTGCTCCCCAATTTCAAGAACTGCATCATCCTGATTATCCGCAGTTCGATAACCAATCTTCTCATCCTTCATCCTACAATTATCCAGCTTCTTCCTCACAATCCACTTTGGAAGACACTTTCAAGGTCTTCATGAAGCTCACAGGCCAGGCAATTAATGACGTGAAGAATGCTACTATGGAAAACATTCAGGCGATTGCCAGGATAGAAGGACAGCTCGAATATCTGGTTGCTGAAGTCACCAAAATAGAGTAAGAAGAGTTTCAAAGTCAGCTGATGGCTACATGGCACTACATGATTGATGAGGATAATTTCAACAATTCTTATCATGACCATGTCGAAGCCACTGCCACACTTGGGAGTGAGGTAGTTTTTGAGGAAATTGTTTATGAACCAAGTCTGGAAGATCCTTTTGAAGAGAGCGGTGCTCAAATCGAATTTAACCTTGACTTGGTACTGAGCAAGATGAGGCCTTATTGGATTCCACTCCTGAGACACGACCTGAGAATGGGGAAACCACTGTGATATCATTCTCCAACACATCTTCTTCAGCGACTGAGTTTGAAGAGAAAGGAGAGCACTTGGAGTCTGTTGAGCAACTGGAGCACACAGCGCCCCCGTCAAATCCAAATTCGTCCAACGACAAGGAAATGAGTACTGAAGCTCATTCCTTCATCACAATCCCTCTTTAGACATTTCATGATCCCCAAGCTTCAGTTCTTCAATGTCTCAACAAGCCATCTTCTGCTAAAAGCATCAAGAATCGATGCACACAAGGTCACAAATCTAGGAACCATCATCCTAAGATGATCCTTCGAAGCAAGCAAGTTGGCCACCTAAGAAGGCGACTCATTCTACCCGAGGGATATCAAATTTTAAAAAAGAAAGGGTGGAAGGGATTGGTCGGACATCCATGTGATCGGGGAAGGTGCTGTAAATTTTCTTTTTCCCTTTTACTTTCCGCACATTTAATTTCTTTCATTTTTCATTTAATTTCTTATTATTTTATTTTTGTTTCTGACAGCAATTAACCTTTTGATGTTTGTTTCTATGAGAAAATGTTGCTGTTAGTTTTGTTGACAGGTGTTTGGTGTTTAAGTTTGGGGGACGCCTTGACCTTTTTCACACCTTGATGTTTCCTTACTTCTGGTAATGTACTTCTACACTACACATTGAGGACAATGTGTAATTCAAGTTTGGGGGTATGGAAAAACAATCTGTCTGTCTGTTTGTTTGTCTGTTTATTTTTTTCTGTTTGTTTAGTTATTTTTAGTAGTCTTTTTGTTCTTTAAAAAAAAAAAAAAATTGTTGTTGTCAAGTTTGAGTTAAACCATAGCTGTGGTTTGCATTTTATTGGCTTGCTTAAAGTTTTGAACATATCATGTCATTAGGAATCTAAGTCTTTTAACTTATTTTTGGGCTAATGAGACTTCACTTGTTTGAGTTGAATTATCACGAGCACATTAGCATGTAATCTGTGAGGTATGAATTTGTGTTTAATTGTATATTTTGAGAATTGTTGGATGACCTACTGATAAATAGCCTTGGCTTGCAAGATATTTATATACATTTATACAAAAAAAAAAAATGAAAAAAAAAAAATATAAGATCATTTTGAGTTTTTCACTGAGTAACTGGGCCTCTTGCCTCACTAAGCATTGAGTGTTTGCGTCAAAAGGTGAGAATTTCAATTTGGTTAATTGTATGGCTAGTTTGGCTTTGTAGCCTTTTTTACTTAAGTAATTAAGCCCTTAGGGATGTTTCTACATCTAGTGCCCTAAGACCATCTGGTTCCGGAGCCACTGGCCCAACACTCGTTACATGGGTCAATTAGAAAGCTTAAGGTAGCCGAGCATTGCACAGCCCACATAAAAAAAAAAAAAAAATTATATATATATATATATATATATATATATATATATATATATATATATATATATATATATATATATATATATATATATATATATATATATATAATAAAATAAAATAATTTGCATATCTTGCCTTGGTTGTTTCATTTAATAGGGATTCCAATAATTTTTGAGGTACTTACCTTGAGATTAAAATGAAATCTCATCATGATTGCATGTTAATTTCACTTAACACTTTTGAAGAACATGTGATGTCTTAATTGTCCATTTATGAGTGATTTGATGTTGGATCCCCTGTTGATGTTGATGATGGGATTTGTCTTTTTAAGCATGCCAATGACGTATGAATCATGGTTTGCGTAATTCTTTCTTATTAACAACATAGTGTTTCAATGTTTGTGGGTATCATTTCTGGCAAACCCTCACGAGACTTCACTCGTCCACTAGGGAGTCCTAGGGGTTTAAAAGGCTTGTTGCATACGCTAAATGCAATCGTGTCTCCCACGAAAGAGGACTTATGTTTCATGCTTTGATTTTGTTTTTCATTTTGTTTTGCTAAAGGACTAGCAAAATGTAAGTTTGGGGATATTTGATGAGTGCCAAATATTGTATATTTGGACCCCTTAATTTACATTAGTTAAACCTTTAGCTTTGTTATTTTCTGATGTTTTGGTTAATTTTGGTGTTTTTGCGTTTTTGCAAGACATTAAGAGAAAAATGGTAATTTTCAAGTGAAAATGCATAAAAAGCTGGAAATTCGGAATTGCTGGGAAATCGATCGATCGAATCTCAAGTCGATCGATCAAAAATTGCTTGATGTCAATTGATCGATTATAAAATCGATCGATCGAATTTATGCGAAGCTAGAATTTCAGAAACCCTAGCTAACTCTATAAATACCATTCTTTTCTCATTTTTAAAAGAGAGGCCGCTTGGAAGCACCCTAGGCGCTGTTCTCACTGTAGTTTAGGGTTTTTGGTTTGATTTTGACCTAGAACTTCAATCCTTTGTAAGTTTCTTTGATTTTAATGCATTCTTGTTGTTTATTTATGATTTCTTTAGTTATGTGTAGCTGAAATTTCGTCTAGGGTTGAGAATGAAACTTCACCATTGAAGAGAAACTGAGTTTCCATGCTTGTTTATGCTATTTGAGTTTATGGGTTTTGATTTCTCATTATTCTACTTCAATTATTGAGATTATTGTTAGATATCTCTTGTGATTTCCAGATACAAGTGATGATTTGATATAGTTTCATTAAATTGATGGCTTGGGTTTTCATTTATCAAAATGTTGGATATTCGGTGTGTTTCATTCTATGGATACATTTGATGATTTAGTTGAAACTAGATATCTTTTTGTGATTTGTAGAAGAATGGATTCATTGAATGATTTAAACTATTTTTGAAGCATAAGTAGAACATACCTAAGATTTATATGAGAGAATTCGAAATATGTGTGATGAGCATGAGACTATGTTGTTGTGATTTGGTGAGTGTGGATTCCAAAACCCTAGACCCCTTTATTTTCATTAATTTTGTTTATGTTTTCTTTTGTTAAAAATCCATAAATTTGGAACTAGGTTAGAATAGGATTAGTTTGAATAGAGATTAATTTTTGCAACACAATTCCCTGTGGGATCGACCTCGCACTTACAAAACGCTATATTACAAACGATTCGTGCACTTGCGAGTATTATAATTTGCACAACAATGGTATCGCGGATCTAAGGATTTCATCAATCCTAGATTGATCATTAACCTCAGCATCTAATAAACCTAGTTGTTTCAATTTGAGAACCTCACTCTGAATTGAAAAAACATCACACTCTAAATTGAAAAAACAATCAGTTATTTTGGTATCTGTGTCCTGTTTGGGAAAAAAATATTGTTCCCCAAACTTTGCTTCCAGAAATTCCAACATATCTGAAGCAAGGTCAAAGTCTTGCAACTTTGTATTAAGCTCAGGCATTAATAATGTCAAGATGTTTTCTTTTGACACTTCATTAACATGAGACCTGATTGTAATTAATTACATCTTTATCAGTGATCTTTAAACCAGGATAGTTAGGATGAGTTTGCTCAAGATTGTGCCCTTCTAGTCCCAAAGATTTATAGTAACTCTATATCTATTGTTTATAAGTAGATTCAGAAATTAAAATAGCATAACCAAAAGGCTTATCAACACGATCAAATGAAGAAAAAATTGTAGAATAAAGACCAATATCAGGACATAAATCAATTTTTTAAACAAATGTATTATGAAAACCCAATGCAAAACATATAATATTCAAAATGCAACGACAACCCAATCCTGTAATTAAAAGAAAATCTTCCGAAGGGAGCAGGGCCCATGGCCAAGGTGAGACGTCTTTAAGTACCATGATTAGGCTAAACAACTTATTCATTATCAACATCCAATAGATATTAACATCTTGTCACTAACCTTTAGTCTCTAATTTTAAGATAATATAGCTCCGATGGGAGATTAATATCCCAAATTAGTCAAGTGTTTACCATAAAGTAGATTTGATGTGATTGTCAAATAACTCCATGGAAGCGTGGTCGTTCTTAATACATAACTACATATCCTCTATCCCTAAAGGAAATCTAACTTTGTAATCCGCAAAATAAAGACACCCTCAGAAGGGAGCAAGGCCATTGGCCAAGGTGAGGTGCCATAACTTCATCATTACATATAGACCTATGATAGAGACTGCAAGAATTAACAATATTGATTCTCTCTCCCACTTGATATTTTAAACTTATAATCTTTGTTTAAAAACAATTGTAATCACATTACAATTGCAACTTACTTTTTTTAATTGGATTAACCTTTCCCAATCTTATAAGTGATCCTAACTACGTTAGATTCCTTATCTCATTAGGTAATAGGCATTCTAATTTAATAGAATCTTTAATCCAATTATTTTCTAAAATAGAAGCCATAATTTATATGACATGGTTAATCTAATCAAATTAGGAACCCTTTTCCAAAAGGAACTTTATCATCTTTTAGGTTCTAGGAGTTTCAATTCTCAATACCATTCAAGAAAATATTGTCAACCCTAAACCTTTCATTCAAACTTGACATGGAAACCCTAACTCATAATTAGGTTACCTCATTGCAATCCTTGTTTATAACTTTCCTAAATTGTGAATCTTAAGCATTTCATTCCAACTAAGCTGGAATCTTCATGTTTAAATCTTGTGAAAAGTCACATATTCTTTAGGAAATTATCATAACCCGAAATATTCTTAGGAAAATTAGATCCAAAAAATATTAGGTTAAGAATTTTTAGATCCATGCTTTTAGGGTTTATGGATTAAGATTAGGATTTGGAAAAACCCTAAATAATCCATTGGCTTGCTGCCCCTTAGGTTGTGAAAACTTTAGGTATTTCACTCCAAGAGTGGCGATTAGCCATAACAACCAAGCGATACCATAGTTATAGATAAAACCCATGACTCTTATCCTTTGGTTGATCAAAAGCAAAAACTCATGTCAATCCATGCATGGTGATCAAATTGCTATTCATCCAAAAACATTTATGAATGCAAAATTATGTTTTAATAATAGTTCAAATTATTGACAACATGAATACTATGCACTCATAAATCTAGACAAGATTGATTTAATTCCATCTTTTTTATCTCAAGAACTTGAAATATAATTCCAAGAACTTCTAAAAAAAACACATCCAATCAACTTATAACCTTATTTTATTTTTGTCAATAACATGTTATAAACTTTCAGTTTTAGTACACATTAGAAAACATAATGAAACGTGTTGAGAAAAGTTTCAAAACACCGTCTTGAATTTTCCAATGTATTAACCAACCTTTTTACATGTAAAATCAATTGTCAATTCAATTTTTCAACATACACAATTCATGCTCAAAAATTCAAAATCAAATAGTTGCTTTTGGAATTCAGAAAATTTTAGATTCATTAACAAACGAAGAACGGATTATATCTCTTTTGATTCTCATTGAAAATTAAATCTGTTTGAACCATTGGGTCAATCACAATTTTTCCATATAGAAAAAAAAAATCCTAAAATAATTTTAGGATTTGTTTAAAATATCCTAAAAAATCATAATTACAATAGCTGCTGTTAGAATTCAAAAAGTTCTAGATCTGTTGACAAATGAAGAATGAATCATCTCTTTCAATTTTCATCAAAACTTGAATCTATTCAAACCATTGCATCAATCACAATTTTTACTTGCCGTAAATAATCCCAAAACAATTTTAGGACTTGTTTAAAGCATCCTTAAAAATTCATAAATACATCAGCCTTTGATAGAAAATTACAGCAACATAGTTTTGTACAATATAAGTAATGAAATATCAAACTTGCTCCTATTGACTTGAAACGTTCCAAATTAGATCCTTACATGTTCAAAAACATGTTTTAGGGTCGAGAACGATCAATAAAAAAAATCCTCGGAGCAATTGAATTAAAATTCAACACAAGCAATATATCATAAAGCCGATAACACAAAGAACATGTATAAATCTAAACCATGTTTTCTTGAAGTTGGATCTGATACCACTTATTTGGGATTATGCACTAATCAAAGTATGCCCAGTGAAATACCGATCCCAAAAAAAATTTCTTCTAGATAAACAAGGCTAGATAAATTAAACTAACATGTTTAGGGTACTTATAATCGAAATCGGCCTCTCCTAGGATACTAGGGCAGTTGATTTTGGTTGATTTGCTTCTTGCATGTTGAATGGTGAATGGGGTGTTCTTCATGTTCTTGATCAACTTCCAAATCTTCTCTTTGATAACTGAGTATGACCGTAAGTATGGACTCACAACTTGAAGTGGTGAATTAATAAATAATACTTCAATATAGCCTTCTATTTATAGACTTGGATTTACACTTATGATAGGGTTAGGAGATAAGATAGAGTTGTAGCATAGATAGGATAGAAGTCATAGGAGGACTTCAATTCCACCTTCTACTATCTAGGGCACATGACCAACAGGAGTGAAACACTCCCATTGGCAAGCACCACACGGCCATGGGGAGATAATTATCTCCCCATGCGTCTAGGGTTAGGTTTAACACCCTAGCCCATAGCTACCAATTTTCTAGCAATATGGGCTGGGGTTTTATCCCAAAACCCAATGTTTATTTATTTCTACTTAAGCCTTTTGGAATTAATTCCAAGAGCCCGTAACTCTTTAATTGCTTTAGCCTATAGAAATTAATTCCTAAGCCCATAGCTCTTTAATTGCTTAAAGCCCATAGGAAATTAATTCCAATGCCCAATCATCTCTAAGTAATGAACCACAAAGGAATCAAATTCTTTTGGCCCATGTTTTATCAAATAAAACAATCCAAATAAATAAATACATAATCGAGGCACACAGCATATGGTCAATTTACATCAATTCAAAGAGTGACCTAAAGGGAAAAATACAACTAGCTTTAAATAGGTCTATGAAAATATCAGACGACCCTATTTAAACACAATTGATTCCACTCAACAAATGTGACTACACTCTAATATGTATTTTCAAATTAATGAATCAATCCCCGCGACATACTTATTTATTTCATATTACCCGTTTATGGAATTATTCTGTAGTTGAACCAAAATCAATAGTCAGAGCTAGCAATTACTGTCATACTACTTCCCTCAAACTCAAAATGACTTTTTTAGCTTCTTGGATTCTCTTGTTCTTACAACGTCCAATTCTACTTTCAAACCTGAAAGTCCTCGATGACATTCAGGGATGGATGTAGACCCATTGGCCGGGGATAATCATTTCGGTCCTGGGAGAGGTGGCGACCATTCTCAAGAACCAAAAAGACTGAGCTGAGGGATGCCCTATGAGTCACTGAAACAACGGCAGGAGGGCCTTTTGATCTACCAATAGAGGGAGCAAAAAGGGGGCAAAACCAAAAGAATTGATTGCTGATTTAATTACATGATATCCTTATGTACATTGTGAGATTTCATCTCACCTTGCACAAAATAAAGATTCATTAAATGCCACCGAAACACTCAGTCCCAAGCTTTAAGATAATCATTCCCATTAAATCTACATCAAGAGAAATATTCCTTATCACTTTGTTCCATGACAAAGGATTTGGATTCCTTCTTGAAGAATGTGTTCCCACAATGCTACACGCAATCACCCAATGTACAGATGTGTTGACCAGCGATTTGATCTCATTCTCGTACATCAAAGTGACCTACACTTTATATCTGAGTTCACAATCTTCTCATGATTTAGAGTAACATTTATAAGTAGTTGTGCACGTACATCATTCTTAATCACAATGTTGAAAGAATGATGATTCACGTAGTCCGTTCGGTGCATGGCACTACCTTGCACTTACACCAACATATTAACCCAAAACCCTTTCTGCTTATCCTAATCAAGATAGATCATTAAGGTTGATATGTTATAGTCTAGATGGATTTCTCAGTTCAATTTATGACTACAAACAATCTTTTAAAAATTACAAGGACATATGACTATGATCTTCTATGTAATAATCTCATTACTCACACCTCAGCCAAATACAATGTAACTTACGAACCTTACATGTATATCATGTGAAATATTCAAACATATATGTACATGTAAAGCAATAATATATATGTCCAATGTTCAATATTATAAAATTATAGAAAATCAACATTAATGCAATTGAAGTTTTGGACACCAATTCCAACAGATAGAAGGTCAATCTTCGAGAATACCGAAACTCGGTTGAATTGACTGAATAAGTCGTCGATCCTTCATAAGGGATTCTTGTTCTTGATTGTTACGCAATTTAATTCATGGTTATCTATACCACATAGATCCGTCATTCTTTTTCACAAATAACATTGGCGCTCCCCACGACGACACACTTGGACGAATAAAACCCTGGGCTAACAATTCTTGAAGTTGTTCCTTCAACTCTCTTAACTCTATCGGAGTCATACGGTACTATGCTTTATTAATGGGCTGAGCTCCCGGTATAAACTCAATGATGAACTCAATCTCACAATCCGGAGGCAATCCTGTGACTTCAGCGAAAACATTCGAATCATGGCGTACTACTGTAATGTCTTCCAACTTTGATTCAACTTCAGGCTTGGCTACAACATAAGCCAAGTAGGCTTGAGCACCCCCTCTTACACACTATAAAATATGAAAACATGTAAAAATATAAAATATAAAGTATATAAAGAAAAATAAATATATTGAAGGGGAGATGGTTTGACCAACCCTCATTTGGCCTTTTAGGGTGGTTCAACCACTCCCAAATCTGCTAAGAGGAAGTGACTGAACCACCCCTAAACGACCAAATGAAAGGTGGTCCAACTACCCCCTTCATTTTTTTTTTCTTTTTATATTTTATATATATATATATATATATATTTTTATTTTATTTTTTTTACTTTTGTAACTTTTTATTTATTATTACTGGGAAACACATGTTGCAATATGATTGGTATTAACATGGCACTCGGGCAATCTTTGTCAAAATTTTGGGTGTAAGTTAGGTGCAGTGACGTATTTGTTAATTCTACTTACCACAAATAGTTTTCAATCACTTTTTATACCTCATGGAGCTATTTACAACACAATGAAACCTCAATCATTGATTTTGCATTTTTTTCCATTAATTAATTAAGATGGTGAAAAAAAAAAAAAAAAATCTACGAAATGACTCATTCTAGTTTGCACCCACTATAATGCTTCATAGGTTTTGTAAATAAAATAAATTTTCCTTCAAACTAGGTTGAAAGATTTTCTTTTAACATAATCTATTAAATTGACATGTGCCTAAAATATACTTGATTCTAACTTGCATTTTTAAGAATATATGTAAGAATTATATGCTTTATTAAAGATACACATGAGAATTATCTCACATTAATTTTTTACACGTGTCGGTCTAACATAATGAATTAAAAGGAATTTCTCCAATCCAATTTGCAGGAAACCTTTGTCCTTTGTAAATTCTCTTTGTCATGGCTATCAAGTGCTTGTTTCTTATTAGAAAGCATTGGGAAAAGAAATGATAATTCTATGCCTTTATAGAATGAAAATTAAAAAATCAAATATTGAGAAATTATTAGTAATAATATGGAGATCCCAATTGTAAAGATTGTTGTGCAATAGTCATACGACTTTAAACGTAGAGTTGGCCATTGAGAAAGCAGAGACTGAAGCGTTGAAGAAAAAAACACTCTCTGAAAATAAATAAATAACATTCTCGTTCTCCACCATGGAGGAGGGAAGCTCTTCCCCTCCGCACCACCCCTATCCCTATAAGCTCTTTCCAATTGCCTCCTTTTGGTTCTCCTTTCCTCTTTTCCTTTTCGTTTCAACAACTTTTTTTTATTATTATTATTCTTTTTTGTTTAGGATTTAGATCTTAGATCTACCGCAACATTTTCACCCACACAAGCCACATGCCCCTCCTCCACCATCTCCGGCTACCTCTCCTTTCAATGGCATCCATCATTACAGCGTGTGCATGCCACATGCCGCCACGACGTGCTTGGCTACACGCGCCACTACCCTCCTTTGTTTCTCTGAATATCTGATAGATCTTTACCTTGCTCCTTCAGCTTTTTTTTGGGTGAAGCTTCTTTCTAAAAAAAAAAAAAAAGAGTCCAAGTCCAAATCTGGACCTCGACATGCACTAATTTATTGTCATATGTCTCAAGTCCAAGGTGATGGACTCATTATTTACTTGGTGATACATGTCTTAGCTTACACAACTCATTCTACAATTAGTTTGAAGATAAGAACTTTTCGAGTGCCATCCATAGCACACACAAATTTTCACCATCGACAGCTACAAGTAACTATGCTCGCAGCATTCCCACATCCTTCTTGCATCTTGAGGATCCTAAACGAAGCTTTGGAATGAATTGATGTATAAATAGTATTATTTTGTTGGTTTTTTATTTGGTTTTTATAACTTCTTTCTATTATATTGTTATGTTGTTGTAATTTTTTTTATTCATCTATGAAAAAAAAACAATTTTGCAGCGTTAATGCGCAGTTTGCTGTGCACAAGGATTTCTTGGACTGGTTGTTTAAAAAATTTCGATAAAATTTGATTATTTCTTTTTGACTTTTTCACGAAACTAACGAAAAAAAAAAAAAAAAAAAAAAATATTTGAAACCGTTTAGCTATTGGGCTACACGATTTCGTATTGAGTTTAAGCATCATCGTCACGTTTGATCTTCATTTTTTTTTTTTTAATTCAAAAGGAAAAAATTGAAAAAGAAATGGGAGGATTAACCTTATTGTCCCAATAAGAAGAAATATGTATTAACAAGCCGGGAGACAAATAATGTAAAAGTCTCTCATGTATTAATTTTGTATCTCTTAAACAATGAGGTAACTTTTTTTTTTTTTTGAAATAAAACTGAAGACTTCATTACTGAATATGAGCCACAAAAGGAAATACAGTTGACCAAAGGCCAATAGAAATACAATAGGAACTCATACATGTCCGAAGGTAAAAAACCACTGCCCGTAGGCCCTAATGTGACTAGAGATATAGAAACTCCACCCACTAAATCAGGAAAAACCTGACTTAAAGCAGCCTATCAAATAAGATAGACTGTGAGAAAGATCAAGAATATACATAACAACAGCTACCCAAATAATAAATAAACATTACAAGAAATAATCTTTAAGCCTCTTTTAATAATAAAGCACAACCGATTACAAAGAAAAGAGGCAGATCTAGCAACACGCCATCAAACAGTCCCATAATGTCTAAAAATTACAAAGGTAAACCGAAACAGAAGACACAAGCAGGAAACAACAACGCAGAAGATACAGAGGCGGACTCCGCCGGAGACGACGGCGCGTGGGAAACACGTGCCATCACCAGTACCACCCAGCCGAAGATCAGCCGCCGGAGACCCCATCCCCACCGTGCAAGGCCCGAAAAATCGCGGAACGTGGCCGTCACGCGCACCAAAGAGCAAAGGACTCTCTGGCGCGTGCAGGCTACGCGCCGAACTCCGACATACGGCGTGACCTGTGCGACCGGCAGCAAGAGCAGACGGCGACGGAGAACTCGGCTGAGGGGCGCGTGTATAGCAGAAATCGGCGGACGTGCGTAGATCTGGCATCAAAAAGTTGAATAAAAACAAGAAAAGACCGGCCAAAAACACTCCGACTACGACACACAAACCGGCCACTCCCCCAACCGGAACAACTAGCGTTGAGACTTAATGCCTGAGCCAAAACAAAGCACAAACTACCATAGCCCAAGGGCTAGGTGAACAGCAACCCCAACCGGATCAAACCGGGGGAACAAAAACCCTCCAGCTCTAAAAGCTGAGAGGAAACTAAAACCATCAAGGAGACACACCACCGGGAGAGGGAGACGTAGAGCCTCCCTCACCCGCAAAGCCAACTTCAAACGATTTTTGCCTTCAGAGGAAAAATCACCAGGGCCTGCGTAGCAAGACTAACAATGAGGTAACTTTTAAAATTACCATTAGGTTTGTAATTGATCATTATTAAATTTTAATAAAAATATTAATTTTAAATGTCACCTCATTTTTATAGTGACACATGAAAGACTTTTAGAATTATATATTATTTATAGCATTATTTCTTAAGGAAAACATTAAATTTAGTAGGCTTTTAATTTAATTCTTGAATTCTTAATTTAAAAAGTCAAAATCTTAAGTTTTTATTTCACTTTAAATAGAAGAGAAATGTTAGAGCATCTACTGTGGTCCTTCTTGAGTCTTTGTGTACTGACTTGACACAAAAAATAAAAAAAAAAAAAAAAAAAAAAAAAAAAAAGAATAGAGAGAATCGGTTACAAGCTACTTTTTTTTATTATTAAAAAAAGGGTGACAAATCAGCACAGAATGATTCAAGAAGGACTTAAGTAGATGCTTTAGCATTCTCCAAATAGATACTTCTGTTAACCTTCAGTCCAATTAATTAATAATATACCATGTTAGACCAATAAATTAATGTTACGTAACTCTCATTTGACACGTCATGTATCAAGTATACAGAGTAATTCTAAAAGTTTTTCACATGTTACTATTGCATCCTTCTAAAAATGAGGGAACTCTTAAAATCACAATTTGATTAAAATTCAATAGTAATCAATTACAAACTTAATGGTGATTTTAAGAGACATCTTAATTTTTGAGTGATACATAAATTACTTCTAGCATTACTTCAAATATACATGCCACGTAGCACGTGTACTTTAAATTACAAACCTACCCTAAATAAAAATTTATCATATCAATTTTGTTTTTTTTTAAAAAAAAAAATAGAGAGAAGTAGCCGGTCCCCATCTCTAAGCGGTCCACACGCTCAACGCAGGGAGGCTACCTGTCGCAGAGAGGGCCGTGGTCCCCTTATCTACTGAAGGGCAAGGGGGCCAATTAAATGGGTCAATTGAAATGTATAATTAGTACTTGACATGTCGTACGAGAGTTACTTAATATTAATTAATTAGTTTGAAGTAACATATAAATCTATTTTAAAAGAAGTTGAATACCTAACTATTGAAATTGAAAATTAAGAATTAAATTGATTTTTTTTTTTTTTTTTTTTTTTTTTTTTTTTTTTTTTTCCATTTTCTTTATAATCATCTTATGATAAAAGGACTGCACATACAGTTGAACATTTAACAAGATATTTGAAGAACTCTCTCAACTCTTCTTTTCTCTCCCGTCCAGAAACTCTTCAACAAGTGTGTGTTCGTCGGAAGGGAAGCAAAACCACCTAATCTTTTTGGGTTAGTGTGGCTTTTGTTCACCCCACTGGTTCACAATGGTGGGTGCGGTTGTTCTCCCAATCTCTGAGTTGTGGAGCTTTTGGTCCTCCCAATTAGATCTGATAAAGGTTGTTGTCCTCCTACCTGTTGGAGCTATGAAGCTTGTTTTATTTGCTTTGTATTTTGTGTTTTTGTTGCAGAACATCTCTTTTAAGACGTCCAAAGGGAGTGACCAATTTGTGATTTTCCGGCCATTTTTTCGGGTAGATCTGAACTGATACGCCGGAAATATTACGACACGTCCCCTTTATTGTTGTTCGTCGTCAGCCTCTGATTCCGTCACCTCAACTATTGGCGATGTCGGACCTCCATGCTCAAAGTGTGGCTTGCACGCGTCATGATTGGGGTTGCGTGTGAGGCCCACACTCCAATTTTTTCGGGCCGGGTTGATGGTGTTTTTGGAACGACTGGTGTTCGACTATAGTAGGGGACTCTCGGGATCGCACACACCGAGGTCAGGGTGGTTTTCTGCCTTTGCCGGCTCTGAGTTGTGTTTTTGCTTATGTTTTTTTTAACAGTTTACCTTTGTAATTTTCAGACATTATGAGAATCTGTTTGATGGCTTGAAAGCTAGATCTGCTTCTCTTTCTTTGTGTTAAGATGTGTTTTGTTGTTAAGAGATACTTAACGTCTGTTCCTTGTAATGTTTGTTTATTATCTGGGTAGTTGTTGTTTTGGTATATTCTTGATCTTTGTCACAATCTATCATGGGTAGTTGCTTAAAGTCAGGATTTTCCTGATTTAGTGGGTGGAGATTCTTCATCTTTAGTCACTGTGATAGCCTTCAGACAGTGAGATTTCACCTTCGGACATTGTATTAACCTTATGTGATACTGTATTTGTGTTGGCTTTTGGCCAAGTGTAATCACCTTTGGGACTCATTAATTCCCTGGCTCATTTTCAGTGATGAAAGTTGTTTTTCTTGTGTTAAAAAAGTTTCAAAAAAAAAAAAAAAAAAAAAAAAAAAAAGGGAGGATATTTGAAGAGGTCCGAATCTCTTCCTTAAGCAAGAAAAAACAAAAAAGTGGGGGAATCGACATGAATGACTTGCTCCTTAAGCTTTCGCAGAGGAGGCCGCAGCCGGACCCCTACCAAAAAATTGATTGATAATTTTTGGCAAGTACTGAAAGTTGTACTAGCAACTAGCAAGGCCTGGAAATGGACCCCTACTCAAAAATTTGACACAATTAACAGAAATTTTCAGTACATCAGATCCAAAAAAGAGATTCCGAATAACTTTGTTATTGAAATTGTTAATAATTTATTACCAGATGATATCCACTTGCTCCAACAATCGTGACTTTTGTTTTTGAAATTGTTAATAATTTAAAAATAAATATAATAAAACTTTTTATAGGATTTACTTATCCGAACAAATCAATTAACTTTTGTTATTTCTCATAAACCTGAATCAATTGAACCCAACGGACAATTTCAAAATTGCAATGATTTCAAATGACAAGCTGCAATTATTGATTGGAGTCAAGAATTTTGACTAGCTTCTTTTCAGATACCAAGATAGCAAAATGCCAACTGTCTCCAAATAGCAAATACTGCATCACTGCAAAAGCCTTTTTACCTGGAAAGCTCCTGCTCTAGACATGATTTATGAATGAAAAAAGTTTGACCGGAAGCATGGACCGCACTTTCACCTTTCACACAGAAAGCACGAAAAAATAAATAATAATTTACCACAAAATGGAACCTTCAAAGCTCTGCCAAATGGATGGCCTTGCTCACTAAATGGAACCTTCAGACGTCACATTTTGTATGAGAACAAATTACTGTATAAATTGCATTTCATTCATTCCGTGGAAAAATCAAATTTAGTTATTAGGTTTTCAAGTAATTTTAATTTAGTCTTTGCTTTTTAATTTTAACAATTAGGTCTTCAACCTTTCTTTTTTTTTTTTTTTTTTTTTTTTTTTTTTTTTTTTATGAAAAAAGGTTCTATTAACCTACCCGTCTACTTAATTAATGGTATGACACATCTGACTGATCAATTAGTGTGATGTGGTTCTCGTTCGACACATCATGTATTTACTATACATTCTACATGACACAATTTAGACATATAATTTGCAATTTAAATTTTTTATTTAGAGTATATTTATAATTTTATAGTAAATATTCCACATGGCCACGTGTCAAACGAGAGCTACATAGTATTAATTGATTGATTTGACATGACATATTCTTAATTAATTGGACATCAAGTTGATATAGAAACCTATTTAAAATTAGAAAAAAACTAAAAGATCTATGTCAAAATTGATAACCAAAAAATTAAAAAATTGAAATCACATGAAAACTAATAGACTAAATTCAAAGGATAAACACTCATTAGCTCAACGTGGTTTAACAACTTTATTTTTACCCATCTCGATTTCAATTCTTATCGTAGATGATACCTCATTTGTAGTTAAAAATGGAGATGGTCACTCCGTCCAACTTCCGTCTATAAATTGACAAAAATTCACGTTAATGCCCTTCAAAACCTGACATGTGACTCCATTGCTCAATAAAAAATTTTAAAAATAAAATAAAATATAGTAAAAAACATTAAAATATATATTTTAAAAAAGAGTGTATATATGTGTGTGATTTAAAGTAAATATGCCACGTGACAATACAGTCATTTCATGACATATCAAATAAGAACTAGTAATATTAATTGATTGCTTTGACATGATATATTGTTAATGAATTGGACATTGAGTTGATGGAAGAACCTATTTGAAATTAGAGAAAAACCTAAGGATTTAATAATCAAAATTGAAAACCCAAGAATTAAATTGAAATGACATGGGACTAAATTTGATTTTTCGCCAAATCCTGTTAGAGCAGTGGGTAACCATCATTTATCGACTGACTGCAAAGTTCAATCGCAAGTAGTACCCTATGAAGGCTTTGAGAAGATAACTAGACTCATTTTCGGCTATGCATTAGAAGATAACCAGGTCCGCCACTGCAATTACCAGCGCTTCCACATTCAGCCGTGCTCCTTTTATTGCAGCCATTCACAATGAGAAAGCACATGATGATCAATACTCTCTCAAAACAACCTCTGCCACCTGTGAACTTTATCTCTCTGCCTCTCCAAACAAACTCAGAAAATGAAAAGTGCTCTTATTGTAAATATACTTGGTAAGGAGGAATGCTAAAGACAATGCGACATCATCAACTTTTGTGACAACATGATGGACAAGACTTCAATTAAAATTAAAATTTTAGGAATGAAATCAAAACTTTTGTAAATCTACGGACCAAAACAAATTGCCCGAGAGAGAGAGTACTAAAAAAGAAAAAACCTTCCATGAAAAATTTGTTAAGCTTACCAATGATCATCATCATCAATCATGGCAGTTGAAAATAAGGCTGTCCTTAAATCATCAATGTCCTTGACCAATTTCTCATTTTCCTCATTCCCAGTCTGTATCTCGACTTGTAAAGCTGCATTAGCAACAACGTGCAACATATCACAGAATCCATGACAGTGTGCTTAATTAGCATGATTAGCGGATAGAGTGTAAAAGTTTATTTCATTTGTTGCTACTAAATATTTCTTTGAAAAATATTAGAAAGAAATTTCCAGCAACATTTATATCCATCCATGTCATTACAGTACCCCAAGGAGAAAAAAAAAAAAGATGCTTACTCAAATTCTAGTGTTGAGAATATTAGAATGAAAATCCACCTGAAGCTACTAGAATCATGCGTGAGTAACATCATATGCTTCACACATTCATTTCAAATGTTAAGACTTAGGGTCTAGGAAGGACAAATTAATTAACACTATAATCCACAGCGTTTTGAAGACCTCCAACTTGCACTTTACCCACATCTTCTCATGAGCAACATCAATGGTCTTCACTAGATAATGTTTCATTTGGTACACGGAATGACTATTCCATAGGAAAATGAATAATTTTTATTCAAAAAAGAAGAATTTGGAATGAAGTAACCTTGGAATAGCCATTCTCATTTCCCATGAGAGAATGAATATTCCTTAAATTGAGAAATAGGCATTTCATTATGGATAAAGGGAATGGCGATTCCAAGTATTAGATGCTTATCATATTTAGGGAACGTATCATTCTTGCCTACAGTCATATTTCATCAATCCAAGCCTTTGCCACATTCACTACACATGACCATATATACTATGTCAATTAACAGGAAGCGAGACATATTGAACCATCAGCAGTTTAGGGGTTCATAAAATCTCAGAAACGTTTCTTTTTTGTCTGATAACTCCACAAAAACATACAAACTAAGTCTTCCCCACAAAGGAGAAGTTGGATGCAGATAACAAATTTTATTTTTATGTATGTACTGGATTATTCTAAACAATCATTGCCACACCATTTGTAATCTTTGAGGAAGTTGCATTCCAGTGGTTATGTCTTTCTGCAGCTTAATTTTGAAATTCAAAAACCTAAGGAACTGTTTAGCTTTAATGGCATATCTCACCAACCAACAGTATGTACCCAAGCAAGAGAGACAGGAGAGCTACAGGAATAGCTTCCGGTACGCCTGTTACAATTTTTACTGCCCAATAACCAATTTGATCCCGAGGCAAGGAATAACCAGTCACACCAAAAGTTGCGGTCAGGAGTATTTATTAGCATGACTGAGGAGGGCTATCAAAGAGTAGTACAATTCTAGATTGTCATTACAACCGCCTAACTTTTTTTGTTTGAAAAATCCAAGAAAGAAATCAATCTTTTATACATAAAAGCAGCTACAGGGCTTGTGATTTGATTTCATCCTTGCTTTATATAAATGTGATAAAAATAATAAGCTGGAAGCACTTGAAGTATATTCCTACTCCTTCATTTCTTTTTAACTAAATCTACAAATCGGTCAAACACTAATTAACTTATTAATACCATTGAATGAATCGGCCGTGAATCTACAGATGTAAAATGCTATTACAAAAAAACTATACTTGTTTAATTATAAAAGAAGCAATAGACATACAAATAGATATTCAATAACTATGGCAAAGGAAATAAGAAGTGTACAGTAAATACATATACTCAGTGAGTTCAGTAATAATCATTCCAAACAAAAGAAAAGGAAAGCAAAGACAGTAGGTAAATAAATTTATGTCAATATGCTTTTAAATGATAAGAAAGTAGTAACGCAATAACAATTAATATTACCAGCGTTAGAATTATGAAGATCTTCAAGAATTTCTTCCACAAATGCCGACATTGAATTCTTCAAAGCATTATTGTTCTTATCCAAGAGATGGTTTTCATTTTCAAGTAACTCTTTCTCTGACAATAACGTCACCAATTCATTATTTTTTCCTTTGTCAATGTCCCTCTGGAATTCTAGGCATAGTGTAGTAAATCCTTCCCTGTACCAAAACAGTTCATTCAGTCATCAGTGTCTTAGCTAGCTACATACCAGTTAAATCAAACTTAGAGATTGAAGCTTCTAGTGCCAATTTTGCTGGTACTTCCACATTAGAATGAGACATTATGAGAAGCTCCAACTGGAAAAAGATGATTCTGCACTATGGGATAATGATATGAAAGCACGCAACCACTACATAATTTTGTGAAATTTGAAATGTTAAAATTACTTATAAATGTACACTTCAAAGGAAAATTTCAGGATTTCTCTAACATTAAACCATGCTGGTGACCACATCACCGCGTCTTGCCAAATTCTTAACAAGTGCTACATGTGTCCATGTCATGCCAAATTCTTAAAAGTACCACAGCGTAGACATAAGATGCCGACAACAAGAAGTCAATTTTACTTTCATTAATTATCTAATTTCAGGAGTCAAGGGTTCTTTTTTAGTTTTCATATATTTTGGACATGGGTTTTTTTTTACTTCATTAGCTCTTATTTTGGATTTTATTTGTGCGTTCTATTAGTTATTTAGTTTAACCTTAATAATCTAAATCATTGTAACCTGAGTCTTATTACAGTCTAAGTCGTTTTAGGAGTTTAAGTTTTATTAGGGTTAGGTTTCCAAGTCTTATCAAGATTCTACGTTTTACTACGAGTTCTAGTCTTATTAGGATTGATTAATTTTATTTTTTGGTAAATATTGATTGTGGGAGACAATTCTTATGAAAGGTATACAAAAAGTATGCTCTTAAGGTTTGTGTAATGCAACTTTTTCTGAGGTGTGATGATGAGGAAACAACCCTAGGTGCGATTCCTAAGTTTATCTTCTTCTAATTTTTTCCCTTATTTTCCTTTAAGTTTTCCAGTGATTTAAACCATATTCCATCAAACCCATGTCTGAATAGTATTATTATCTTTCCCTAAAACCCAAGCTTTAAAACCTAATACCATCCATCCCTCAAAAAGATTGCAAACGATCACAAACAGCCAAAGCATTATTCAGTGGTGCGGTATTGTTCATGGTGCTATGAAAACGTTCCTGCAGCTATCTTACAGTAGAGTGGGTGTTAAAGTGTTTGTCCTATATCAGCACCAAAACATTTAAGCCAAGGAATGAACTGAAAGTAAGCAGCCAATGTAAGATAACTCATCCACAATGTTCACCCTCTCTATATCTTGCCTACATAGATCCACTTGCAGGAACACCCTGTTAGGGATAATGCTCTAAACTCCAATAGTCCAATTAGTTTGTAAGACATTTTGATTTAAAATTGAATAATGTTGTTTATTCACTGATTTATTTAATGAGCATTGGGCATATAAATTATTTACATGTATTCCTTTTTATGATTGCTATTTATCATGTACATGTCCATAGGCATTGAATATGGTTTATAGTATGAATAATGAAATTCTCACACAAAAGATCTTAAATCATAAACCTTGCAATTTATAAATTATTGTTCACAATTAGTAATGATGGGCATTCCATTTGATAAGACTGTAACACATCAATCATGATGATCTATCTTGATCATGTAAAGTGGTGACTTCGGATTGATGTGTTGGTGCGGATACAATGCATTGAAGAACCATGTGAGTGATTATTCTTTTATTAACACTGTCAAGAGAATCATGTACACTCACGACTATTTATAATATTGATTCTAAATCTTGATAAGATCATGAAATCAAATCTAAAGTAAAGGTCGCTTTGATACATTTAGCAATGAGACCTTTACCGTGGTCAAAATTCTCAATGCGTTGAGTGATTACATGTAGCATTGTGGAAACATCATTCTCAAGAAGGAATCCACATCCTTTGATTAAATCAAAGAGATAAGAAATTTCCCCTTGAGTAGTTATTCTCACTCTCTAACCAGAGCATTTTAGTAAGAGTTACTAAAATAATTATGTACATGGTGAAATGAGATTTCACAAGTACAGGAATAATTAAGTAATTAAATTTGGTATGCAAAGATAAGATGTAGTGAATTAAAGTAACAGTCAATTCTGCCTTTAATTCAACTACGGAATATTTCATGGTGAGATCATATGTTAAAATATGTTTAGTCTATGAGATTAAATGATTAAATCAAAAATATAAACTAGAGTGCAATTACAGGAGCCAAGATTAATCCTAGCATAGGGGGCTAATTTTATTTGGGGACTTGGGTTAGGGATAAAACCCTAGCCCAAGCCATGTTTCTCAAAGAGGAGAGGCTAGGATTTTATCCCTAGCGTAGCCGTCCACTATGGGGATTTTTAGAGACTGGTTTTATGCCTCCTCTCCAAGCACTCAAGAGTTTATAAATAGAGGAGCCTGTAGGCATTGGATGCACACACAGCATTGAGTATAATACTAAATACTCTTGAGAGCCCACTCTCTTGGTTATCTTCAGTCATTGATGAGAAGATTCCAAGGCTCTAGAAATCCCAAAGGCCGTCATGTAGTAAGAAAAGCGAGAAGGAAAAAGATTTTGCCAATAGCCAAGGACTGGCCGTTTTTCTAACTAAGAGTGCTTTTCTTGTCTTTTATTTTTTAAAGCATGATCTTTCCACATTATCTTGAAGTCGATCAATAGGATTATTCCGCTGTACATATGATGTACAAAATCTCAACACACCTATGGCCATACAAAAAGGAACTATATTATCATCTAACACCATAAAGAGAGTTCGTTTCAGCTTTAACGGGAATTCTTTCATCAAAAACATGAATGCAAGAGAGAGAGATTAAAAATTGAGGCTGCCCCATATAGCATTAAAAATCTCAGAAATGTAAAATCGGCCTATTGAATCAGAACAGATATTCCACACTAAACTTACAAAGACTTCTTTCAATACCGCTTGTCATTTATTCTTTTCAGCATCTGATCCCGCTTCATTCTTAGACAACATAACTCATGCTCCAAGATATTCAGTGAGGTCCTTGAATTATCTTTAGTAAAGACGAAAACATTAATAGAAGACCAAGACAATAATTATTCTCCTTCAAAGATGTGCAAAAAAGGAACAATATGCAAAAGATCCTTGGTTGTAAAATGCATAAGTGAGCACAAGTGAGGCCTTACATGTCAAACAAAATGAACACCAAACATAAGTTATCACAAACACTTCCATCAATTGTCCTCCATTGGTGTTGGACTCTATTGGAGACATACATGATCACTTGGATAAGGAAAACCTTGAAGACCAATTCTCATGGGATAACTAAAGCTAATGTTGATTCTCCTGGTCCATCTAAACCATTGTAGCTGATAATATAATTTGTATTTCAAACGTTTATACAGTGTTGTAATCTTATTACCATGTAATTGTCCTATAAATGAAACATAGTACACTCACATAAGGTAGAGAGGATTTTACATTCATTTTTCTGTCTTGTTTATTTTGTTTTATGGTATCAGAGCATGTAGACAAAAGTCACTATGTACTGATGGCTTCCACCACTTCCAACAACGATTCAACAAACTCAAACGCCAACCCAAACACCTCTTCTCCATCAGCATCCCACCATTAACCAACCTTAATCATCTGGTCACAGTGAAGCTAACCCACAACAATTATCTGCTATGGAAGGCCCAATTGGTGCCTTACCTTCAAGGACAACAAGTCTTCGGTCATGTTGATGGTTCCACCCGACCGCCGCCACAAACTATAGCAAATACCAACAGCACCGACAGTGAATCAACAACAATTGCCAATCCCAAGTTCATGTTGTGGCTTGTCCAAGATCAAATAATTTTGAGTACTATCATATCTCCTCTCTCCAAGACTGTTTTATCTCAATTAATTGGTTCCTCCACTTCCCATGAAATATGGAGTGCACTGGCAAAGATGTACCACTCTCAATCAAGAGCAAGGGCGATCCAGATTCATCACCATTTAGCAACAACAAAGAAAGGCAGCACCTACTTAGAAAGGGAAAAACGAGCAAAAAAATCATCAAAACTAAACGATAAAGGGTGCACATAAGTTGTAGTCCAAAAGTACGACGTAAGTTAAAACGAGGAAAAAATCTCCTCCAAGGTACTTTCCAAATCCTCAAAGCTCTTATTGTTCATTTCCATCCATAAGTACCGAAAGAGGCAAATAGGCATCATTTTCCACACCGCAACACTCATTGGCCTTCCAGAGGACCACCAACAAGCAAGTCGGTAACCCGTTTGGGAATAACCCAAGACATCCCGAAACGACCGAAGAGAGTACTCCACAAAGCAGAAGCCACGTCAAAGTGAAGAAGAAGAAGATCCACGGACTCTCCAGTCTTCTTACACATATACCATATGTTTATCACGATAACATGCCACTTCCTGAGACAGGAACAAAGATTGATTTGGCCAGATTAACCTTTCAGCCAAATACAGCTTCAAAACATAATAAGAGGACACGCAGATAGTGAAGATGGATAGGCTTGGCCTCACAAAAAATCAAAGTATCATCCGCAAACAAGTGTGGGATATTAACCACGGGGAGCCTAGATCCCACAGAAAGCCTAAGCGACGACTCCTGTCAACAGTAACATAAATCATTTTGCTCAAAACCTCCATGACAACTACAAATAGAAGGGGAGATAGAGGATCACCCTATCTTAGCCCACAAGAACTACTGAAGAAACCGGACGGAGATCCATTAACCAAAACAGAGAAGCGCACCGAAGAAATGCAGTGTGCTATCCATGAGACCCATTTCTCCCCAAAACCACACATTCTCAACATGTACAATAAGAACTTTCAGTTGATGTGATCAAAGGCCTTCGTAATATCTAACTTGCAAAGTATCCCAGGAAAACCGGACTTGATACCGCTATCCAAACAGTTGTTGGCAACGAGGACCAAGTCCAAAATTTGTCTACCTTTAACAAAAGCGTTCTAAGGCTTTGAGATGATCTTCTCCATAACATGGCTCATTCTATTAGCAAAAACTTTAACAATGATCTTGTAAACGCCACTCACAAGGCTAATAGGCCGAAAGTCCGTGAGGTCAATCGCCCCAGGAGTCTTAGGGATTAAGGCAATGAAGGAGGTTTTGAGGCTTTTCATAAATTTGCTATGAGCATAAAAGTCATAAAAGACCCCCATGATATCAGTCTTGATCACATCCTAGCAGTCTTGGAAGAAAGCCATGGGGAAGTCATCAGGACCCAAAGCCTTATCTTTATTGATACCTTTTAGCACCTCTAGGACCTCCCTCTCCTTAAATGGAACCTCTAACCAAGAGGCCTCCTCCTCAACTAAGGAGTTGAAAGCAAGGCCATCCAACCTAAGCCGCCAGTTGTATTGTTCTGAAAATAAGGTCTCGTAGAATTGAACAACATGGTCTCCTATAGCCGGTTGATCTAAAGAAATTGAGCCGTTAACAGACAACAATTCTATGGATTTGGATCTCCTGTTCGAGTTTGCAATCCGATGAAAGAATTTTGTGCATTTGTCACCTTCTTTAGCCAAAGAGCCCTTGATTTTTGTCTCCAACTAATTTCTTCTTGAAGAACAATTTTTTCCGAATCACTTACAATCAGGCTTTGCCTCAATTTCTCTTCAGAGTCTAACCCTCTCTCTTCCTCAAGCCTGTCAAGAGTGCGTAGATCTTCAAGGCGAGCTTTTTTAAGGGAATCCACATTCCCAAACACTTGTTCGTTCCACAGTTTGAGATTGACCTTTAAGGCCTGCAATTTTTGAGCAAGAGCAAAACTAAGAGAGCTTTGAAAGGTTTAAGACGCCCACCAAACCCTCACCCTATCCACAAACCCCTTCCTTTGGCCACATTTTCTCAAACTTAAAAGGTCTTTTCCCCTCTTCGATACCGCCACAAACAAGGAAGATAGGAAAGTGGTCAAAGCACAAACGAGGAACCCTTTTATGGAAGAGCCCAGGATATTTAGCTTCCCAAGCCGGAGAAACAAGAAACCTATCAAGCCTTGACCATGAAGAATATTGGACCACGTGAACGACCCCCTGCAAGGGGAACGTCCATAAGACCTTGCTCTAATATAAAGTCAGAAAACTTCGTCATAGCGAGAGAAAGATGAGCAACCCTTGATCTTTCACAGGGAAAGTGGGTGACATTGAAATCACCACCAATGCACCAAGGTAAGTCCCACCAACTAAGCAAACCAGTCAATTCGTCCCATAGAGACCTACGAGTATCGATATTAGGACCATAAACCCCCGCAAAGGCCCAAGTTGAGTCATCTTCAACATTTCTAAAAGAGCAAGCCACAACATACTCCCCCACACACACCTCAATCTTTTCCACAACCCTCCTATCCCACATCAACAGAATGCCACCAGATGCACGGCTAAAAGAAGATGGCACCAATTGAGAAATTGGCACCCCCACAAGCTTTGCACAAAGCTGCTAGAAATAAGCTCCAAATTAGTTTCTTGCAAGCATATAATGTATGCCTTCCACTGCCTTAAGAGATTACTAATTTTCAACTGCTTGCCACCTTGATTCAGCCTTCTAGCGTTCCAAGAAATCAACCTGGGATTCATGTATAACCTCTTTGAATCCTGCCCTTGTTCCCACGACGAGAAGTACTGCCACTGTGAGCGTCATAGTTGATGGAGCTGAGCGGACTATTACATGGTGTTGTTGAGCAGACTATCTCAAATGTTATACAGTGTTGAAATCGTCTTATTATGTAAGTGTCCTATAAATGGAACATAGTACACTCTCGTGAAGTAGAGAGGACTTCACATTCATTTTCTGTGTTTATTTTCTTTTAGACTCTAATTTACTCTATTCAGTCCAAAAAATAAATCTAAGAATTTGAAAGGAATATTACCAACCCTCAAACACCGATATAACATGGCATAGTCAATAAAGCAGCCTCTGGACCTTCTTCCCACCAGTCAGTGTATCATTTTTTTTTTCTATGTGATTGTCAACAAATTTAACAAAGTGAACAGACACTATAGAAACTCTATCCTTCTTCCAAGTTACCAAAGTTATTTAAGAACCTTAACTCGACGGTCATCTCAATTTGACATTTATGTGCTTGGGCAAATCAAGAAAGGAAGCAAAGGAACATCTTCGACCAAAACCACATAATGAGGGTCAATAATTATCAAAAAGAAGATTATCAAACTTATTTGGCATTTCCTAAATTCACCCCGCTTTTCTAATAAAAAATGTCAGCATATTAATCTTAATCTACATAACTCGCATGGCTTTACATGCGAATGCGTTCCTGAATTTTCTCCAAAAGCAGATTTCCAATATCTTGCCAACAAAACACATTCATCTCATTTCGTTCCAATTCCCTATGATACTTGAATCCTCAATTTTAGTAGGGAAAAAAAAAAATTGTACTGAAAACTACGAAAAGTTAATAGATTAAATGAACAAGGAATAATAAGAAGAATGAAATACCGGTGACGGTGGCCAATCCATTGATTTCAAACTGCGAAACGTAAAGCGTCTTTGTTAGCTCCGATTCTCTCGCAGCCAAAGCGCTCTCGATCTCCGAGCATTTCACGATCTCCGATTCTATCTCGCGCGTAATCTGAATGTTCGCCTCAATTTCTTCATTCACCTAAAAGTTTAAGCAATTTTTGACGATGATTTTATTGGTTGCTGAGAAAGCAGCTGATGGAGCCCTAGGTTGAAATTTGGTTTTGGAAGGGATGGAGTTGTACCTGGTCAAGCATTTCCTTGAGGAAAGAGATCTGGCAGAGGATCGCTCCCGAGTCGTCCATTCTCTCTCTCTAAGCGAAATGTTTGAACACCTAAAACTTCTCTGTCGAGTTCCCGCGTTTTATTCACAAGGTTTTGAGAAAAAGGGAGGTGGAGTCTTTGTACACTTTTACCCCTCCTAATTTGGAATATCCATGTCGTTCAATTTGATTAAAAATAAAAAAATAAAAAAGATAAATATAAAAACTATATTTGTGATTAGCCTAAATTACAATCGCTCCCTACTATATAAAAAATAATTGTGAGGTCTTCAGAATAGACCAAAATAACAATTTAGTTCATGTAGTCAGATTCTGTCAAAACACTTAACGAATTCTATTAGTTCAAGTAGTCAGATATGTGTCAATCTTTTAAACAAAAAAAATATAAATATATATAAAAATTTAAAATTTTTTTTAAAAAAAAAACATTGGGTTGCCCGTTTGGGAGAGAGGGGTGGCTCGCCCCCATAGATTTTTTCAAAAGAACCAAAAAAAAAAACATGGTGACCCCATGGACTTTTTTTTCTTATGTTTTAACATTTTTCTTTTCTTTTCTTTTTAGATTTTTTAGGAATATTTTTGTATTTTAGGGCAAAAGAGAGGACTTTGCAACCCCGATAATAAATCGGTAGAGTACATTAACAGTTAGTACAATTTCCAAACTGACGCCAGAACAACTTGTAATATCCTAAATATTAATTAGGGTTAAGGAGGAAGATTTTGATTTTTCTGTCCTAGCCAAACGTTCGACGAGGGGTGCCGAACGTTTGATAATATAGTACACCAAACTTTTGAAGATTACATCACGAACGTTCAATCTTATTACGTATATCACTGTTGAGGAAACATGCTTGTGTTATGAAAAATAATAGACTCCTAATTAACGTGTGTGTGTGATCAATTATGCAACAAAATATTAAATGCGAAATTTAAAAAAAGACAGATATTTTGTTAACGGAATGAAAATTCAATTAAGAAAAAAACCACTCTGAGGCAGCCAAACACATGATATCTACTATTCAGAAAACAAAGCTAGTAACAAAGCAGTAACACTCACATACCCCGATGCAACGATCGTACCTTACACTCAAACACATACCTATACATGAACGCTTCCCAATCAAGTCTCCTACCTGAATGGATCTTCAATAGAATTCTTTAACTTAGGGCTCCTCCCTAAGCTAGATTTCAATGCTGATCAAATCACACAACGACCCTCAGAGAGCTAGCTAATTTCACAATATCTGCCGAAACACCCTCTCTAAGTACAAAGGAATAAAATACTGAATTTTGAAGTAATTCTAAATGTACATTAACTGTCCATCAAGTGTCTGTCAAAAAATGAGGTGGACAATTAAAAGCCATCAACTGTCCATCAACTATCCATCAAGTGTTGATCAAATGGTGATTTTAAAAGCCACCTTATTTTTTATGGACACTTGATGGACAATTAATGTACATTTAGAATAACTCTGAATTCTGTAAATAAAAAAACATGCTTAGAGACCTCTATTTATAGGCTTTAGAAAACCTATTTCAATACTGATTCAAAGTTCTCTAGGCGGCGTCCGGACGTAGGCATAGAGCGTCCGAACGGAAAACTACAACCGCCTTCCATAACGCGCATCACACGTTTCCTTATCAAGGCCGTGTCCGGACGGCGTTGCCCTAGAGTTCGGACGGTTGCAAGCTGGGCTTTCGAACGCATACGCTGGTCCGTCTGGACATTTCTCTGGGCCGTCCGGACGATCAAGTTGTATTGTTCTTTATTAGCTTTCCAATGACACCAATTTTATCTCAATTCGATACTTCAGCAGAAAGTGATGATAAAAATAATGAGACTTGTGCAGAATCTTCCTGAACACTGAAGGGCGTCCGAACGTGTTATTGGACTGTCCATACGGAAACTAGGGAACTAACTTTTGCTAAGTTGTAAACTTCGCAAAATCTTCTTGGAATCCGAAAATTGCCTTATTGATGCTTGTAACACTGATGCTTGTCATAATAAGGCAATTTTCATATTGAAGGAATAATCTCTGAATATTCTGAAGACTCTGAAATATTACGGCATCCCTGTTATAGTAGCACACTTACATGGAAGTGATTTTGTCAACAAAATGTTGCCAATAAAACTAACATGTTAGAAGGTGCACCGAACATTCGACAAAAGAGAGCCGAACGTTTGAAAAAACCTAAAACCGTTAGATAAACAATACACCAAACATTCAACAAAAGTAGACCGAACATTCAATGTTTGGTAGAATTGTGTTAAAATAGCTCATTCTTATCTTCAAACGTCCAGGCCTATAAAATCCCCTACGCCAATTTCCACCTTTCTTGATCAGTGTACCTGTTGTGAGTGTGTGAGAGTGTGTTGAAGGAGGAAGGAGCTCTCTTCATACCAAGGAGGTAACTTTTTTGGCTAAGTTCATTTTGGTAGAGTTATTAGGTTGTCTACTTATTGTTTTGTTAAGTAGTTTTACTTAGCTTCACATCTTTAGTGGTTTTTGGCTTTAATACTAGCTTAAGGATAGATTAACGACTTGATGAGATTTGACGTACCAAGTTTTGCATGGAGGTGTTATTGTGGCTTAGGACTCTATTAGGGATCATGTTAAGCCCTTAGGGCCTACCTAGATGTAGTTTGGTGGCTTTTAGGTTCGGAAATGAAATTCTGCCCAGCATCGAACATTCGACCCCCTCATTGGATGAATGTTCGATGTTAAGGACAACCGTTCGATTCTTCTGTCCGAAAGATTGACAGTCAGGCAGTGAACCTATTTTGAGCCTTTATAAAGCTTAGGACTTTTTTAGCTCGGGTTTAGAAACTAATGACAAGTCTATTGAGACTGGTGTTCAAAACTCCAATTGCATTGATGATGCTTTTCTATAATTATATAATATTGAACAATGAACATATGCATTAATGTTTTATATGTACATATATGATTGAATATTTTCAAATTATTTACGTGTAAGGTCCCTAAGTTATATTGTATTTGATTATGGTGCGAGTAATGAAATTATCTCACAGAAGATCATAGTTGATGTGGTGTGGATTGTACCAATAATAAAAACCACTCGCAATAGAAAAAAAATTTGTAAGATAAGGTCTATGTGAGGGTGTTAAACCTCAAGGATTGTTGATTTTGTATCATTAAGTTACCAAGATTAATTGTAATATAATCCAAAGAAAGAGTTGACTTATTTGTAGCAATTATTACTAAACTAAAACATAAATGAAAGTGTAACGTAGTAAGGAGAAATATAGGGGATCAATCTCACATTTAACCTCATTAGAATGGTAAATTGCATTTAACATGGAAATTTTACATACATGAATATTTATGACTCGTGTGTGTGTGTCAAGCACCCAACAATGTCGTCAAGAAAATTCTTTTATTAAGAAATAAGCATAGTTCATCTTTCGGCAAGGTATGAATGCTCTACCTAAATTAGGGTGTAGAATAATTCATTCTTCCTAGACATGGGCTACCAAATATCCTAATTAGCATACACATAATCAAGGGATAAGCAGAACTCATCTTTCGGCAAGCAAAAATCAATTTACCTAAATTAAACTAACTAGGGTGTAAAGCAATTTATTCTTCCTAGGCATGGCATATCAAACCCTCCTAATTCCGTATCCATTAAAACCATTGTAAAACCATCATTCACATAATCATAGAAAATATGAACATTGAGTTCAATCGAGATAAATAATTTTCTAAGACAAGATAAAAGATTTATCAAAATCGAATATAAACATTAGAAACAATTTCAAGATTAAACAACCAATACTCATGTTCATAAAAATTTCCAAGAGAAAACACAATTACACCATTACGATTTGGAAAAAAGCTACATCAATATCCTACGGAAGATTTAGCCACTCATAGAGACGCTGGAAATCATCTTTGTTAGAGAGAAATCCATCCCAAATCTCTACTGAAAATTCTCCACTTTTTCTCCAAAACCTTAGACTCTAATCCTATTGGTTTCTATTCTTTAATGTAAACTAGTCTAATCTCCTTCAATCTAGACGAGTCTAGGGTATTTATAGAGAGGACAAGTGAAATCCTTCACGGGTTTGTACATATAAGAACATCTAATCCAACTAGAAATTGTAAAACAACTCCTAAGTTAATTTGGTGTCTTGTTGTCAACTCTGTTGCACGACTGCTCTCGATCCCAGGTATTACTGCGCTTGAGCTCAAGTTGTTCTTGAGCCTAGTTGATGTGTGCTCAAGCTCAATGTGATGGTTTCCTACGCGCGAGTCTTCTTGCTGCGCTCAAGCTCCTGATGTGTGCTTGATCCCAAGTGTGCCTGATGCGCTCGAGCGTGGCTAAACTAAGCTCGAGCTCACTTGTCTTGGTGAATGCTGGATTTCGCCTTTAAGTCCGGAAGATTACTCGTGTTTTTCCCTTGGTTCCTGTGAGTTATGTTAACATAAAAACAATGCAAAACTTCATATCACAATGAAACTAAGAGGCTAATATATGAGAGCTAAGGGCCATGAATGTGCAACATTCAATGCTCATCAAATCCCCAAACTTACATATTGCTAGTCTTTTAGCAATACAAAGCAAAACTTAAAGAGATAAAATGCAAACTACACTACTTCCTCTTTCGTGTGTAGCATTGCATTTATCTTTACTTTTATATTTTTATTTAGTTTCAATTATAAAACCAAAAATCAAATATCCTTGTTGAATTAGATTAGAGTTAATTTCAATAACTTAACAACAACCCACAGTCTTTGAGGTTTGACACCCTCACATAGACCCTATCTTACAAAGATATGTTCTATTACGAGTGGTAATTAATTATTGATATATATTTGCTTTAAAAAGACTAAATCAATAAAAATATTTATTATTCATTAGCAAGCTTAACAATATAAATTACATATTCAAAACTTTTTAAGAATTCCACAGTCTTAACATTTACCAATGGCTGGTTGAGGCAAAACAAGTTCAAATTTGTGCAAAGTGAATTAACACACAATTTATGACGCTTCAAATCAATTCCAATGTGCATGATCCAGTATCTCAAAATTTATTGGGATTCCTATTAGATAAACTAACCAAGGCATGATGATATTATTCATTGTATTTATTTATTTATTTTATTTTATTTTTCAGATTGTGCAATGTTTAGTTCCCTTAAGGTTTCTAATTGACCTATGTATCAAGTGTTAGGCCAATGACTCCCAAACCAGATGGCTTTAGGGCACTAAATATAAAATACTGCTGCGGGCTTACTAACTCGAGTAAAAAATGCTACAAAGCTAAACTTAGTCATATTATCAATTAATCAAAATTTCTCACATTTTGTCGTAGACACTCAATGCTTAATAAGGCAAGAGGTCTAGTTACTCAATGAAAAATTCAATTTTTTTCTTTTTTATTTTAATGCCAAGATCATTTATCTAATAAGTCCTCCATTTCATTTTAAGACATTAAAAATAGACGCAATCATATTTGCATGTTATACCTTACAAACTGTGTGCTAATGTGCTTGTGGTAGGTTCAAAGTGAAACATGTGAAATCTCATGTGCCAAGACTTGGATTCCCTAATGAAACAATCATGTATTCAAAATTTTAAGCTCGCCAATGAAGTGCAAAACACAGTTAAAGCTCAACCACATTCTTAGAAATAATTTTTTTTTCTTTTAAATAGAAAAATAAAGCATAAAGCATACTATACCCCCAAACTTAAATAGCACATGGTTTTTCTACTAAGAGATAGGGAGAGAGAGATTCAAACTCTGGGATTTATCGTGGTTCGGTTTACCTGACCTACGTCCACTCCCCAAGCACACTACTTGAGATTTCAATCTACTAAGCCAAACTCCTTGTAGGTGGAGTTCAAACCCTTACACACCAAGAGTACACC